>NC_133666.1:413753613-414053613 GCF_037893015.1 Macrotis lagotis
CCTTTTATCAGAATTCTTTTTCTGATCCCTATTAATGCTAAGACCTTTTCTCTGTTTATTATCTCCAGTTTATCCTATATAGATCTTACTCTTCCCCCATTCAATTTGGAGCTCCTTTAGAGTGGGGATTGTTTTTTGCTTTTTATTCTTAGCACATCTGGCACATATTTGTTGACTGATGTGACTTATTACCACTACTATTAAATTACCTACATATTCCTTCAACAAATAAAAACTAGTCATTAACCTTTCTAAAAATTTTTATCCCACTTGCTAATATTGTATTTAACATTTTTGCATCAATTCTCTTTTAATTTTTTTTTTTTGGCAAGGCAGTGGGTTTAAATGGCTTGCCCAAGGCCACATAGCTAGGTAATTATTAAGTGTCTGAGGATGGATTTGAACTCAGGTCCTCCTGATTTGGGCAGGTGCTTTATCCACTGTGCCACCTAGCTGCCCCTGCATCAATTCTCATTAAGGATTTAGTTCTTTATTTTCCTTTTACCATTTTTTTCTTCCCTTATTTAGTATCAGAGATATCAGAGAACTCTTTCTTAGAAAGATATTAGCAAGGTACATTCTTCTATTATTACAAACAATTTGTATAATATTGGAATTAATTGTTCTTTGAATAATTGATAGACTACACTTTTTTAAACTGTCTGGTCAATAGAGTTTTTTAAAAATTTCATTAGATATGTTTATTTTTCTGTTGTTATTGGATTATTTAAATGGCTTTTTCTTTTATTAATCTGAATATTTTATATTTTTTAAAGTTTCCATCAATTTCCCATTATATTTACTAGCTGATAATTGGATAAAATAATCCCTTTATTTTCTTTAATTGTTCTTTAGTTTTTCTTGTTTCCCTTTTCATTTTTAATACAATTAAGTTGATTTCCCTCTTTCTTTTAAAAAACTAAATTGATTCATGCCCAATTCATTATCCTAATCTCTTTTTTATTGAGGAGTATTTAGAGATATAATTAACCCCCCAAGAACTGCCTTTACATGTTCTCTCATTATTTTCATTTTCTCTAGCGGAATTTTCTGTTGTCTTTATAATTTTTTTGACCTACCAATCATTTAAAATTTTGTCATTTAATTTCTAATTATTTCAAAATTCATTTCTGAAGGACATCCTTTTGAATATCATTTTCACTATACGATAAGAAAATGATGTGATTTCTGCTTTTCTATATTTTACAATGGTCAAATGACAGTGGTAAATTTTAAAAATAATCTTGAGAGATATATATAACTCTTATCAATATTTTACTCAGTTTCTTAAATTCTTTTGCATTTATCTTGTATTTATCTAGATCTGAAAGTGACACATTAAGCCCTCTCCCAATTTCCCGCTACATTATAGTTTTTTCTCTACTTCAAATAACTTTTCATTTAAATCTTTTGCTTCCAGGCTGTTTGACACTTATCTCTTTGGTATTTACATTAATTCATATATTAATATATTTGACATTTATCTCTTTAGTATTTAATGCATATATGGTATCTTTTACCAAATACAGTTTTTCTGCTTATCTTTTTTATATTATAGCCTTATCTTAAAATATTATTGCCACTCTTACTTCTCTGAATTCATTTGAATTTAACAGATTTTGCTCCCACTCTTCATTTTAACTCTGTATATTTACATACTATTTATTTTCTTGTTGTATTCTGTTTTCTAATATATTTTGTTCTATTTTTTGGGTGAATCTGTTACACTCACAGTCTCTTCATCTTGTTTTCTTGTATTTTCTCCTCTTTATATCTACTTCCTTCTCTATAAATAGGAAGGTGATTAAAAAAGAAGAAATTTACTTGGTGCATGATTTATAAATGAAGCAGCCTTTTTCTGCTCTATTGCTCTTTTTCTTCTCTTTGACTGACTACCAATTCAAAGTTTTTACTCTTACTTTCTTTCATTTTTTTATCTACTTTTCATATTCTTCTCTGTGAAATTCAAGTTTGTTTTGCTTTTAAAATAGCCTATCTTCTACTTCAATTTAAAGCCCCCTTTCACCTCTCCGTTATCATTGTACCCTCCTATTTACTTTTTTAAAGCTTATTTTGTTATATCTAAATCTCTGTGTGTGTTTTATTGTGTTTAATTTTCTTTTATTCAGTTTAGGTGAAAGTTAGGCCTCCTCCCCTTCATGACTAAAATACTCTATCATATTGTGAGTGCTGTTCATACACAGATTTTCTATCATATTCCTTTATCTATTACTCTTAAAATTATAAAGTTATAGAAATAAATCTTATTTCTTTTTTTAGCATATAAGCAATTTATCTCTATACTCCCTTCCAATTAAACAAATACATGTACTTTCTATATTTCTTTTGACTCATGTTTTTACATTTTAAAATGTCTACTCAGTTCTGGTCTTTTCATCAAGAATATTTGGTAATCCTCTATTATATTAAAAGCCCTAATTCTTCTCCTATAAAATTTATACTTAGTTTTGCCAGAGAATCTATTATTCATTTTAGGCCTTGATCTTTTGCCCTTTTGGGCTATTCCAAGCTCTCCTTTTCTTTATTGTGATAGTTGCCAAATCTTGTATTATCCTTTGTAATTGGACTCCTTTTGGAAGATTGAAAGGTTGTTGGAAGTTGCAAGGTTGTAGTATTTTTTCCTTCACCTGGAAGCACTGAATTTTGCCTATGACATAGTAAAGAGTTTTCAATTTTTTTTTTCAGGAATTGATCATTGAGTTTTCTTTATTTTTACTCTATCTTCTCCTTGTGAGTCCTTAGTAGTTTTTATTTTTTATTTTTCATTTCTTGAAATATGGTATCCTGTTGTTTTCATTTTAAGTTATGATTTTCAACTAGTTTTAATATTTTTAGATTATCTCTAAATTATTGTTTTTGATATTGTTTTTTGCATTTTATTTTTTTAAGTTGTGTGATTTTCTTTTAACATTTCTTGTTATCTTCCATTTTTTTCTTTTGTTACATTCTAATTTTCAAGGCATTCAGTGAATGTCTTGAGTGAAGTTTTCATCACCTTTAAAATTTTCAGTCTTAAAATTTTTAATCTTAAGCAGTTTAATCTGCTTCATTTCTTTCAACTATTCTTTTAATATTTGTAGTAAAGACATTTTCTTCCTGTTCTTTAATTGAACTTAGTCTCTATGTTTATTCCCCAGGCATCTTTCAGTTCAAATTATGTCCTCATAGTATTTGATGTTTGTCTTCATTTATTTTTCTCAGAATTCTTACTATCTCATTTGGGAAGCCTATATTTCAGTTAGACTTTCCTCCTATATTTCTGAATGTAGTAAGAATGATCTGTATGATACTTGGTAGTAATTAATTTTAGACTCTTCCTTAAAAGGACTCCAGGGCTGCTGTAGAGCTGATCTGTTTATGCCCTTCCTCATGCTAAAGAACTTTCTAACAATTAGAGCTTTGTCCCAAAGTAGAATAATCTGTCTTGAGAAGCAGGAGGTTCCTCCTCTTCAGGAGTCAGAAGTCAGATAATTTCTTATAATTTATCTTATATTAGAGATTCCTTTTATAGGTATGAGTTGAACTTGTGACTACTGAGGTGCTTTCCAACTCTAAAATTTCGTGATTGTGTGATCCATATCTTACCTCAGACAGAGTAAACATAGAATTATAGCATTGACTTAACTCTACCCTATTCTTTTGGTAGTGGAAGAATTAGAGAAGAAAAACATTAAGTATTGTGAAGGTTGTGAGAAAAAAAATTCTAATTTTTTGTGCCTATTCTAAAAGAAGGGATCACCTTTCCTCTAGTTACTTTTTTGCATCAACTTAATTAAACTCCAGTGGACCAATTTAATTAGAAATTGTCAGTCAGATCATCACAAGGGAAGCAGATATCCATGAATACCTTCTGCCTTCTCTGTGATTACTGAGAAATCCCTGACCTCCTGTATTCCTTAGATAAATGGATGATGGTTCCTGTGAGCAGATCTGATCATGCAGTCTTTCATTGTTGGGAAGATGACCGGATACCCCTGGTGGTCCACCTAGCTAAATTAATGACACCTTGAAGGAGAATATAATCAAGAATATAAACAGAATCCTCCAGCCTGGAAAGATTCTGAGATTTCCTTCTCATTAACATTAGCAGACTTAAGAAGGGTGTAGAATAAGCTAATGTTTACATTTATAATTTTTATTTCTCCAGAAAATTGTCCAGGTAGCCTCTAAATTATGTGGTTACTCAGTAAAATGATCATTTTGTAAAATCTATTGGATTGTTAGACACACAAACATGAAAATGTCTTTCCACACAACTATGTGTTTGTGGAAGATGAATGATTTCTACATACCAGTTACCAAATTCCTCCAAGTTCTATATGCTTATTGAATATTAAGTCCTGGCTTAATGTGCATGGTACATAGTACCTGGCTAAATGTGCCTGGTACATAATGTGCATAGATTATCAAAAATAGTTTACTTGTATACTTGTCCATGGAACCTTTGTAATCCCTGATGCTGCTGAAAAAATATGCTTTTTAAAAATTTGCATACAAGATACTTCAATAGAATATATTAAAAACAAATTGATTTTTATATTTTACATACACATGCATAGAGGCACACATGAATTCACAAAAGTTCATAATGAGAAAAGAAAAATGGGGTTCAATTTAATTGCTGATTGATTTCTTCACATATAGCAGAAAGTCTAAATTAAGTGAATAGTATTTTTGATGAGTCTTTTCATTCCCTGTCATCTGAATATATAGGGAACTGACTTGCCTTATAATTTGTGAAGGATTGTTTTTGATTTCCCCCCCCCCAAACTTTTAAGCGAATGAGACATTTATTTA
Organism: Macrotis lagotis; assembly: GCF_037893015.1. Lineage (NCBI taxonomy): Eukaryota > Metazoa > Chordata > Mammalia > Peramelemorphia > Peramelidae > Macrotis > Macrotis lagotis. The sequence continues at coordinate 413,758,432 of NC_133666.1, forward strand.
AGTTTACTTTAAAGACCACTGGTTTATAGCTAATGAGTGTATGGTTTATTAATCAAATGTATTTCACTGAAAGAAGCCAACTGCAATTCACTTACAATTGAGATTTTACTCTATTTTAACGTTATTTTAATGAGCTACAGATTTGAATGTGGGCTTTGTTCATCTGTTGCTTCCGCTCAATTGCAGTTTCACCCCAAGAAGACACAAGACAGATTGATCAAGCTTCCAGTAATTGTGAAACTTAAATGAAGTGAACAGGGCCTTATGTTTCTAAACCAAATGAGGATTAAGGCAAAAAAGAGAAAAAAAAGCAATGCCCTTCTTCCCCACCTCACCATTGCCCTCTAAGTTATCTATCTCCTGTATTTAAATTTGATTAAGCCATTTGTTAGATAGCCCTACGTTTGCATATAAAAATATCAAATGGAAAAAATAGAGTTTACAAAGGGCCCAGATCAGAAATAATAAATAACGGGGTAAACCCTCATTTTGTAACATGATACCAGATAATTTGAATGCAAAACATATGTTCTTTAATGATATTAAATAGTTTTTCAATTGATAATTAATACTAATTTTAATAAGTGTACAATTTTGAATAATGAAAAACAAAAGTATTTATTATTTTTATGCTTGTTTAAGACAATTATCAAAAGTTTACATTTGTTGTCCAAGAACTATTTATTGCATCTTATAATTATTCCTATTTGTTTAGCATTTTAAGACTCATAAATTGTTTTCCTCACAGGTTTGAAATGTAGATATTAAAAAGTTTTTTAAAAGAAAATTCATTTGAAATATTCAAATTGAATGATTTGGTATGGTCTTTCAAGGTTTTAAGAGCTTCAAGAACAGATTAGATTCATATCTCTGAAAGGGATTTTGGATTACTTTGTAGGTCATGTTGCCTACAGAGACTTTAGATTATAGCATTTAATTTTCCATTGTAATTATATTAGCTAATCTGTCCCATGAGAATGGGTTCTCACATACTAAGGTTTTAGGCTCATGGAATATTAAGCAGTAAGGAACCTTAGAGATCTTCTATTCTATTCTTTGCATTTTTTCAGAAGAAGAAATTGAGGTCTAAAGAGCTAATTGAATTGCCTGACTTTATGGAGGGAGGTTGTGGTACAGTGGGAGCCAATAAATATTGTAGCTCTCAAGATCCAGTAGTTAATGATATGGACAGTCATAAAGAACTTTGACCAAGCTCCTCATAATGAACTTGTGTTTCCAAGGTACAAGCAGGTCTTTTTATAAGGAAAATAATTGTGTGATTTAGGTTCATTGAATGCATAAAAAAAATGCTATTTTTTCTGGTTTTTTTGGGGGGGGGTGAAAGGCTTTGGGGTTAAGTGACTTGCCCAAGATCACACAGCTAGGTAATTATTAAATGTCTGAGGTCAGATTTGAACTCAGGTCCTCCTGACTCAGGGCTGGTGCTAAAAATTCTATTTTTAAATGAAACTTAAGTTTATCATTTTTAATTAGGTTAGCATACTTTTTATTAAGTTATTAATTGTAATTTGGTAAATGACAAACAGCCTATTTATGCCAGTGAATTAAAATAATTTTCTTTTATCTAGTTAAATAGATAAAAATTTATCTAGTTAAGATTCCCAAAGAAAAAAAAATCTAGCAGAGTTTACATTTATCTTCTAGAAAGTGGAAATTGATTAACAGCTATTATTTTTTCACATAGGTTTCTTTCACACTTAAAAGCTTTCATGAGCAAAATTCATTCTTAAAATTTTTAATTTTGTTCTCTTAGAAGAATATTTATGAGATTAGGTTGAATGAAATACATAGTTGGAATCTGCTTATATCAATTTGCTTTAAGAGAGCCCTAAAACAGCTTCATTTGGGGGGAGAATGATATGCACAAAGATTACATAGTATGAGTATCCATAGAAGGGTGAGAATCTATAGTGTTATATAGCCACTTCTGCAAGATCACTGATCCATTTGAGTCTTTTGAGTATTATTTATAATATTTGAAATACTTAGAGATACATTTTCAAAGGCAAAGTTTTTCTATATATGTAGCAAGTATTTAAAAGAAGTATTTAAAGAATTTTGTGACAGAAAATTTTACTTGTTATAGATTTTAAGTATTTAAATATTGAAAGGTTTTTTGACAGAAAATTTTACTTGTTATAGATTTTTAAACATTAACAAAATATACTGTGAATCCTGAAAAAAAATAGTAGGAAGCCAAATATACATGATGAAAAATGACAATATTTATAGTGCATTCTTACAATGGCAGGTGGATGGGGGTTAAGATGTAAAGTGTGCATATTTTTGTTGAGTTTTACTTGGGAAAAATTTTGCTTTTGAAATTTAGTGTATCTAAGTAACCAAGATTATGGTTCATTTCATTTAACGTCCATTCCTATAAAAATCATAGTGTTGAGAATATGATTTGCTGAGGCTAATCTGTTAGATTTTTCATTTATAGGTCTGCTGGCATTTCACATAGTGAAAGATCTGGTGTTCTCCCCCTTCCCCCCCTCCCACATCCCTATTTGCTTGTGTTTTTTATTCTGCTGGGCTGTTGTTCTTTCATTAACATTGCCCTGGTAAATAAGTTCAAGGTGAAACTCTCAGGCCCTGTAAATTGTGTCAGTTTTCATATCAACACTTTATAGCAGCACTCTTGACATCTGCAGTTTATGCAGATTTCCATTCTGTTATGCAAATGACAATACCTGCCTTTAAAATAAAAAAACAATCCTCATTTAAAAGACACATTTAAAAACACCTTCCACATTGAATACTTCACTGCAAATATATGTAAAATGGGTGTGATTGGCCTTGGATTAAAGGGCATAGAGGCAGACAAAAGAGACCACATTGCAACTTTAAGTACAAAGGCCAAAGAAGGATTATTAAGAGGTTCACAGATACTGTGTTCCAATCAAACTCCATCAGGGCTGAATTCCTTTTTTCTTTCTACAGCCTCCAAAAAGACATGGGAAGGAACCAAATGTTAAAGTCAAATAAAAAGCTCTTAAGCCAAGAACACATGAATGTATAGCTGGGTAATGGACCTTTCATCTCTGAAATAAAAACAGTTCAATTCAATTGGAGCTGAAGTTCCCTCTTTGAAAAAGTTTATTTTAATGAGTTTCCATTTTATGCGTGGGCTGTTCTTTAATCGATGCTGCTCCATTGAAGTTTTACCCAATGAAGACACAAGACAGATTGTCCGAGCTTGCGGCTATTGTACGGAGTTGATGGAGTGTATGGACCCTTATGGTTGATAACAGAAGTAGATGGTTCAAGCCAATAAATAAAACTTTAAACTCCGACTGTCGGCAGTGTTGCCCTGAAAAGCTTTCTATTAAGCATGAATCTTTGGTTTTGAAGGACTTGTGAACCCAAAGGCAGCTTCTTAGTTCTGTCACACAAACCAAGCCAACCAGACAAGCAGCAATCTGTCCTAACTGATAAACCCAGCTTGGTCTTTAAGATTCTGGACTTCTCTTCAGGAATCAACATTGTTAATATCTTGACAGACCATTAACTTTATAATATGGGAATCTGCTCCACTGTTGATTTATCATGAAAATGTGATGTTGGATGATGTTAGATATTACCTTGCTTGGCAGTGTCTTATTGATTTAAATTTCAGAGTGAAGAATTTTGCAGATTTGAATCTATATTTGGTGGAGGTGGTAGGACAGGGAGAAGAGAAAGGCATTTCTAAAGAAATGATTTTTGATGGTAAAACACAAGAGTCATAAATGCAAACTACCTAGCCAGACAATAGGTCCATTTGTACAATCAGGAATTTTACTGTAGTAAGTCCCATCTAGTTTAATTTTCCAGGGATTGATAAGGTCAGTTCTGTACCAAGAGCCACGATAAAGTCATTTTTAATCATTTGTCAATTATGCTAAAAAAAAGAAAAAAACAGTTAAAATGTGCTATACTACCAGTCATCAGACTAACACAAAATTTACAGTGTTTTGGAAGCTACATGATCTTTAACTAATAGGAGTGCCGTAGTTGCTGAGGAACATTCAATAGTACTCATATGATTTGAAAGAATTAATGTACCTCCAAAACTATCTCTCTAACACCAAACTGATTTAGACTCTATAGAGGATTTATTTCATCAATCTATTTATTTATAGACCTATTCTATTTAATAAAATATATTTCGTAGTCTTTCAAGCTAGATAATACCTTCAATACTTTTCAAACCAAATCCTCACATTTCATAATTGACAAAACTGAGATTCATGGAAGTAACTTGCCAGGAATCCCACAGTTAGCAGGTGAATAGAGTTGAGATTAGAGCTCAGGTCATCTATTTGAAAACCTAGACAATTTATACTACTTTACTCTGACTCCCTACAATGTTGAGAGTCTAGTATTTTTCTAAACGTCTTGTTTGTTCAGGACTAAAAGCCAGAATAATCAGGTACATGATCAAAAAAGTCAAAACAAAACAAAAAAAACCCTATCCCCTCTTGACCTGAGAGGAAATATATTTTGGGAGGGAGTTAACAATACCTATTTTGTATCTCTAAGGTGAGACGATCTGGTACCTATAATCCGAGACTAACCCCTTGGTCATAGGATATTCTTGAAAAACTCAAAAGATTGCCATATTGCAAACCTCAATATATAGATTGTCAGGGTGAGTTGGATGAGGCTAGATTCTTTATAGCTTTCAAATTGTCTCCAGATTATTGGAAACAGAATCAGATGGAACTTCTTCCTTTCCCATCACATGCAGGAAGAAATAGTGGAAACCTGGGGTATAAGATTTAAACTTTATTCCTTTAGTATTTATTTGGGACAAATTCAGTATTTACTAGGGACATCTGTTAAAATAAGAAGTGAATATGCTTGGAGGTAAGGAATTTAGATTCAAAGTAGACTAACAATGACCCAATATTGTTTTTACCCATTGTTTGTTCAATAATCTACTTAAAATGATTTTGTGGTTTCTTCACAAGTTTTGTGATTCTCATGAAAAAAGTCAGTACAGAATTGTAGCAAGTTACTGAAGGTGATGATTAACTCTTGATGTGCATTAGGGATTAGGTATGTCTGTTAAGTAAATGGTTTGAAGCCTACATTTCTAATCTTCCTTAACAACTGAGTTGATGAAGATGAGCAAAAACCCTTCCCTGATGATCTGTTTTTTGGCTCTACTATTGTTAATACTTTTTGTATTAGATTTCGTTTCTAGAGTACTTTTTTCAGTTTTTTTCCTTTCAGAAATGTGCATCAGAATTGACAAAGTAGACTGCAGTGGCTCCAAATGTGTCAATTCATATTTACAGACTTTCTAAAATGTGATATGTATAAATATGTATTGAGAGCTTTTAAAATGTGGACTATTAAACTAATAGATTTCAGTAGTTTTTAGGAGTAGAAAAAAATCTAACAAGTGAATATCAGTTCAGATTTCACAACATACTGTTGATAAACTTTGCTCAAATTCTTATAAGAAGTCTATGCATGAGAAATCACAAGAGTTTTATTTAGTCTTATTTAAAACCTTTTTTCTATAATCAAAAATATAAATGATAAATGAAATAAATTATACAGCACTCTTGTCTTGTATCATTTGTATCTTGTGATAAAATCAGTCTGAGAAATCAAATGCTCCCTAAGAAAAATATGAGAGACAGCTCAATAGAAAGGGTGTAAAATCTAAACTCAGCAGTTTTGACATGCAGACAATGGTTCTGGCATTCACTATCAATGTGAACTACAATGGCTTTTTTTTTCCTTTGGTCAAAGCAGAATCTTTGCATGTCTATTTTTCCCTGATTTTCATTGCATAGGGAAGACCTGAATTTGTATCATGTTTCAATACCTAGTAGCTGAATGACCTGGGGATACCTCCCTCAGCCTCAGCTTTTTCTAGTCACCATGGAATTCTGGACTTGGAACCAGCTTGATCTAGAACAAATTTTGCTTCTGGCGTTTTGCAACTCTGTGACTTAGGAAACATGCTTAGGCTCTATGGGCCTTAGTTTCCTCATCTTTAAAATGAAGGTTTGGATTTAATGACTTTTAAGGTCCCTTGGTCTTCAAATGTTTGATCCCATTGTCATTAGGGATGGATAATAAACTCTGAGGCATAACATTTTATTTATGTATACTTTTGTTTTCTAATTTCCCAAATATTTTTATTGACAAAATTGAACAAATAAACTAAGTTGAAAATGCTGTCTTCTCAAAAATCATGTTTATATTTATGTTTGTATAATCATCCATGAAAGAAAAGGGAGAGGAGGAGAGAGGAGAAGAAGAAGAAGAAGAAGAAGAAGAAGAAGAAGAAGAAGAAGAAGAAGAAGAAGAAGAGGAGGAAGAAGAAGGAGGACAAGGATGAGGAGGAGGATGAGGAGGAGGAGAAAGAGCTGTAAGAGGAGGGAATAGAGGCAGGAGGAGAGGGGGAGGAGGAAAAGTGCAGGAGCCCTTTTCTCCACTCCCAACCTTCTAGTTCACATAGATACTTATATCCCAAAACAATAAAAAGGAGAAGAATGATAGGGAGAATAAAAAAAAATCTAATCTCAGACAATTCCTTCCAGCTAGTCTCATTAGTCACTTTCCTAGAAATCCCTTGACCCTCCCTTAATGCTCATGGCCACTTATTCCTTTCTCTTTTTCTCAGACCCTTTATCCTTCCTTTCATTTATAATGATTAATTTTTTTAATCAAGAATTTACTTTCCTCCTTCCCACCTCCTCTTCATTGGTGTGTGTGTGTGTGTGTGTGTGTGTGTGTGTGTGTATTTGTGTATGTGTGAAAAATTTGCAAAAATGTGTGTGTGTGTTAACATAGAAGCCTCTTTTCACTTTAGCTTCTCTGCCTTAGCTCCTTACCTCCTTATTTCCCTTGTCCCAGTTTCCAGTTTTGGAGTTCCTGACCCAGGTCTTAGAATAGTGAGATATTATAGTTTGGGGAATGGAAGAAGTTCCCCTTTCTACTACCTAGAAATTGGAAATGTGTAATGAAGAAAATTTCTTGAGATCTCAAGGGAACAGAGAGGCGATGTGTTTCTGCCATCCTAAATTGAAACTGGGTGCATTTTTCCCTAGAAACATTAATACACATGGTGTTTAAGGCCTATAATCAATAATCAAAGTCAAATGGACCTGTGGTTTCATCATTTAGGGATTTTTCTTCAAGTCTCACAACCTTTCTCAGTTTCTCTTGCCATTATAAGGTCATCAATGGAGCATCCTGTTGATCTATCTGTCATCCCTCACTTTTGCCTCTTTTCCTATCATAACGTTTCCTTGATAACATCCTTTAATCCTATTTTTCTTCAGCATTCCTTTTTAAATTTTATAATACACAATCACTTGCTCACAATCACTATATATATCTTTAGTTCTTTACACATTTTGCTGCTAAATAGTAGCACAAGTAAAATCCTTATTTTTGGCAGGAGGAAATATGGGCATTTGTACAAATGGGAAGCTCAGGGGTTCATGAAAGAGCTTACTCTCCTTCACCTTTTTATCTCTAGGTTCAACCCATTGTCCATCTGCATTATCTGCTCTAGATATATATATATATATATTGTTGGATAAGCTTCATAGAGTTTCCATTTAAATACATGTTGAAATCTCGGTAACAGACATTCTTCCTCCATTTTGATCGTTCCTATGCAGATAGCTAGGACAAGCTCCTTGGTATAATTACAGATCTCTCCCAGGGATCTCTGCCATTGTCTTGGAACTTGAGGCAATTGACATAATGTCTTCTGTATACATGATCCTATTTTTAAAATACTATTTTATTTTTCAATTACATGCAAAGATAGTTTTCAACATTCATCTTTTTTGTAAGCTTTTGAGTTCCACATTTTTCTTCTATCCTTTCCTCCCTTCCTTGCCCCTTCCTGGTTCTCTTTATATCTATCTGTCTGTCTATCTATCTATCTATCTATCTGTCTGTCTGTCTGTCTGTCTATCTGTCTATCTATCTATCCCCACACAATCATGTTTGGCATCTTTTCATATTAATTATTTTATGAAAGAAGAATCAGAACCAAAGGGAAAAAAATGAGAAAAAGAAAAAAGCATAAAACAAGTTTTAAAAAATGAAAATGGTATGCTTTGGACTACATTCAAACTCCATAGTTTTTTCTTTGGTTTGTAGATGACATTTTCTATCATAAGTCTTTTGGAATTGTCCTTGATCAATGAACTGCTGAGAGGAGCGCTGAGACCATCATTATTGATCATCTCACAAGTTGCTATTAATGTTGTATACAGGATTCTTAGACTCTATCAATATGTTAAAAAAAAGAAAACTACTTCATCTTTGGTTTCAGAGTTACATAGACTTTTGTGGGCTAGCCTAGGAACTTAACAGTTCTGAGGTCTGAAGTGTGAGAAAAGACAAGAGAGTAAGGGTTGGTGGCAATGGAGAGAAAAGGTTGTTTCTGAGTGATATAAAGGACAGTTATTCTGACAGTCGGTTTTGAGGACTGATTCCATCTCCACTTCTGACCTACAATATGACCATGGGCAAGTCAGAGTCTCTTTAGATTCAATTTTCTAATTCATAATGCAAATTTTTTATAATGACCTCCCACTTTCCTTCAGTTCTAAAATCTTGTGATTTTAACCTATTTGATAGGTTTGCCTGAGACAAAGTAAGCTGTGAAATATTTTCTTTTGAACTTTTGTACATTGGTAATAAATTGTATTACTTATTGTTAGAAGGATCTAATGTCCATAATTACTCTGCAAGGCCTCAGTCAGTCAGTGTTTTTGTTGTATGTGTTCAGTCTTGTCCAATTCCTTGTGATCCCATTTGGGGTGTTCTTGCTAAAGATCCTGTAGTGCTTTGCCATTTTATAGTTGAGGAAGCAGAAGCACGGTTAAATGACTTGCCCAAGGTTCCATAGCTACAAAGTGCCTCAGGCCAGATTGGAACTCAGAAATATGAACCTTTCTGACTCTAGTCCTCACCCTCTAACCACTGTACCACCTGACTCCCCAAGTAATCAACAGATTACTGTCTTTAAGAAATTGCTATATGCCAAGCATCATGTCAGTCACAGGGGGGATAGAAAAAAAAAGGGGAATATTCCTTACTCTATAAGGGTTTAAGTTATGTTACCATTTGTCTTATCAACATCTTTGGAACTATAGGAGCTGACAAGTTATTGAAAAAAGTCCTCTATTTTTCAGTAATTGTCTTTCAAGGTATTCCCTGTTTCCTATACTAAAATTTCATGGTACAGAAGAAAGGCCCTCCAAATTTGGAGTCAAAAGAATCCTTTTTCTGGTGCTCTATCAATCCAGTCAATAAACATATATTAACCACTTGCTTATTGAGAGGTACTGTGCTAAGTATTGGGGATACAAGAAAAGCATACAAAGTTCCTCTCTTGAGTTCATAATCTAATGGGGGAGGCAACGCATCAATTCATATGTAGAAACAAACTATGCAATGCTACTGAAAACAATCAACAGAGGTAAGATTCTAGAATTAAGAGGTATTAGGATACCTTCCTGAGGAAGGAGGGACTTTATCTGGGACTTAAAGAAAGCCAGGGAAGCTTGGAAGTAAAGAGGAGGAGGGAGAATACTAGAAAATACCTGGAGCCAAATAGATGGAATATCATGTTTATGGAACAGCAAGGAGTCAAGTGTTACTGGATAGTAGAGGAAGGGAGGACAGATTAGGAAGGACTTTGTATGCCAAACATATGGTTTTATATTTGATCCTGGAGGGGAGGAAATCACTGGAATTAATTAATAGAGGTGTAGGATATGATCAGATCTATGTATTAGGAAGATCACTGATAGTTGAGTGGAAGATGGACTGGAGAGGGGAGGAAAATATATTTGAGACCAACAAGCAGCCTATTGCAATAGTCTAGGTGTGAGGTAATGAGGGCCTGCACCAGGATAGTGGCAGTGTCAGGAGAGAGAAGGGGTTATATTAGAGAAATATTATAAAGTTGGAATTGACAGGCCTGGCAGTAGAATGGATTTGGGGATGAGAGATAGTAAGGTCTATCTCAAGGATGGTACCTAGACCAAGGGGATATATTGTCCTTGACAATAATAAAGAAGTTGGAAAGCGAGAGAAACATATTGAATTCAATTGTGGATATGCTGAGTTTTAAGATGTCTTTGGACATCTACTTTGAGATATCTAATAGACAATTGGAAATTAACTTGGATAAATAGGGGTTAGAGCTAGATAAGTAAATTTAAGAATTATCAGCATACTGATGATAATTTAATATCTTAGCACTGACAGAATCTGGCATTAAAGGGTTTGAATTCAGGCTCTGACTTCTAGAAACTGGGTATGAGAGAACTTGGATTCAAGTCTTTGTAGCTCTAAATCTATATTAGGAGCTAGGAAATTAATAAGCTTCTCAGTACATCATTGAATTAAGTAATTTTAGAGGTTACTTAAACCCCTTTAGACCACCAGGAATCATTTAATGAACTAAAATTATGATTTATTAAATTTACTTTTAGTAGTTCTGAAAGTGCCAAACTTATTTCCAGATTGTCATATATAGGTAATGGGAGGTTCCAGGGGTTTGGACTTTTGGACTTGGAACATTTATCTTTTGTATTTTCCTAAAGAGACCATTCTTTCTTCATCAATATGGTAAGCATTTACTATAATTATTAAATAGTGACTTGCCCTCATGTTCATTTTTTTAAGATCTCATTTTGTTTTATAAAGGTAAGCTTTATACATTTTGCCCAAGCTGTAGAATAATGAAGACATCTGTTTTCATATGGTCCTTGCCACACAGTAGCAGAAATTTGATGCCATGTTGTCCAGATTTGTAAATTTCCCTGGAATGGCCTTTGATTTTCTGATCTGTTCTGACAAGTCAGTGACAGCTTTTGAGGTGAAGTACATACATGGCAAAGGGCAAACAGAGACTGCATATGTCAGCTGGAACATTCCCTTGTTGACTAGACAGGGTGAAATTGCTGACTTGCCTCTGTATTTGTATGCCTCCAGTTTTCTGCTAAATGTTTGTAACTTAAGGAAAAGAACAGACAAGCATCCTTACGGAACACATACACACATTGTCTCTTATTTAGTCACTGGCTAAGATACATGGTTGGCAGTTGATACTTATCAGCTTAATCCTTCTTGTAGGCTTAAATATTACTCTACTGAAAACTAACTGTATTTGGAAGATTTGCATTTATAAAAACCTCAAAAAATCAAGAAAAATTAAGTTTGGTTTATATTTGCAGTGTGATTTTATTATTTGATTGTTTTCATTTCATTTAACTCCAAGAAGTTAATTCTCTTTTTTTCTCTTTTCTCTCTTTTTCTCTTCCCTCCCTTCTATCCCTGTTTCTTTTTTCTCTCATTCCCTTTCCCCATTTCCCCCATCTTTCTTTTTCCCCATATCTCTTCCTCTTTCCACCCTTCCTGTCTCTCTCTTTGTCTCTCTGTCTCTCTCTACCCTGTGTTCTTTTTCTTTCTCCTTTCCTCCTGTCTGTTCCAGTCTCTCTGACTTTTATCTGATCCTATCCCCCACTGCTCCCCAACATGCAGATAAACAATTTATGAAAAGTATTTTCATCTTTGTATGACTGTTTTTCTTTATTAACAATCTGATGAATTATTTTGTCTTGTTAATTTTACAAGTTATTTTGCTGGACTGAACCATAACGGGGTGGGGGTGGGGCAAAGGAAAAAGGCCTTCTGTTATTTTTTTCGATATATGTTTAAACAAGTAAACTAACCACAAATCTGGATTCTGATACATTGCCCTACGGGAAGAGCTTATAAAGGGTGACTCAACAATCTGAAAAAAAAGATATGACTGGAAAAGGTAGGAACAAATGCTCATTGGCGCTTGGGTGTGATTCTCATTTCAGTTTTTCCAAATGAGGTGGCAATCAGGGAAATGCCAGAGGATTAATAGGATTAGAATAATAGAGGAGGGTTTTCTCCTAGTTCATTGTTCATTCTCTGCTACAGGTCAAAAGTGAGAATGTCCATCCAAGATAAGAATCTCCCTAGAATCCTATGAAGTCAGGAAGTTGTGGGGGTTTTTTGTGTGGTTTATCTGTTTTGTTATTGTTTGCTTTGGTTTTTGTGAGGTATGGACTGGGGTAAAGGATGTGACTATAAATGTCTTGTATACCAAAAACTCAAAAGGCAGATCAAAGGATCAATGAATCAAAAGTCTAAGGCTGGAATGGATTTCACAGGCTATTTCATTTATTCCCCTCATTTTACAGAAAAGAAAACTGAAGTTCAAGAAAGTTTAATGACTTTGCTATTTATTATCTCCTAAAACTTAGACCTCCCTGAAGTCAAGGACGTGTCTCCCTCAATATAGGAATGAAAATATGACTTTATTTTCTAAGCCTCCAAGCATTTACAAAATGTCCAGGACAGAATAGTTTGACTCTCCTTCCCTTGGTGCAAAGGATGGCAGCTAAATAGCAGAGGATTACTGAGCTTCATGAAAACTAAGAGATGACAGCCAGAGATGATAATTCAAAAGGGAAATTTGGCATGAGGAAAGTCCCTGAGTGTAAGATATTGAAGGGAAGAAGGTCACCGGCATTTTGAGGGAAGTTATTGCTATCAGTAGCCAGAGTCCTGGCTTTGTTTCTGGCTACAATTAGGTTGCAGTAACAATGTATATCTGTTATCTGAGGTCAGGACCTCAGAATACATTATACAGTCCTCATCATAAGGACTTCATTGAAACACAATCTATTTCTTTATGGAAATAGGTTTGTAGCTATCTTACCCAGTGCTATAATGGGAGAAACCTATTCCAGAAAAGTCAGCAATCTACCAACCTTATTCAACCAAAACTATTGATTATGTAACATGACTTGATTTCCAGCCTAGAGAATGAATGACTTTGAGACTATTAGGACAAGATCTGGAGGGAAAAAAAACACTCAAGTTTGGAGAATTAAGAAATGACTCCCTAAACCATAGATCAAATATTAGAGGAAATCTTACCACTGAGTTCAATTCTGTTTTTTCTCTAATACATCCTCAAGGAACTTTAAGAATCACTTTCTTAAAGCATGGGCAAAGCACAGGTCTGGACATTTCAGTCCTCTGCTGATTTAGAATATGATAAATTAAAAATTAGAGAGATTGAGTTTCTTAGTAATTAATAATCAATTTATTAATTAGGCCAGCAAGTAAATATCTTTGAAAAAGGGATGCTTCTGATAGGTGAAAAAGCAACCCTGGGTGGTGAACAATTAATGAGGGGGAATGGACATTTTAATGAGGAGTTTGAGTAAAAGTCTTTAACTCTTCTTATTGAGAATGTGCCTTGATTATGAGACTTAGTTGCCTTCAACACACTGAACAAGAGTCCATCTCTACTCATACCAATCAAATTGAACTATGTGGAGTAAGCAGGGTATAAGCCCAATGCATTTAGGGCTGGAATTCATCCTAGATTTGATTCTTTTTTTAACACTTTAATCAGAAGGAGCCTCTCTTAGTTGAATGGAATTCTTGTGAATATTCCTAAGGATTTGACCAGTCTGACCATCCACCTAATCCTTCAGAGACCGATTGACTTACAAGCATTGGTTCTTAAATGGGGAAATAAAAGGGAGAAAAACTCTCAATCCTAATTTAATAATTGACTATAAATATAATAGAAAAATATTCATTTCTTTCAAGTTTGATATTCCTTTTCTTAAATAAATTTATTGGAGTAGGGAAAGATTCTAATTGATTGAATTCTCTTCTCCATATTATTTGCCACATTTCATTGCAGTTGCTCCCTAAATAAAATAATAAATTAAACAACGAACCTAATAAGAAGAAAATAGACCCATGTCATCTTCTTGTTCCCCTTATACTTCTGTGACTGTTACCTCCAGAAGCAAATATAAAATCCTCTGCTTGACTTTTAAAGCTTTTTTTTAACTTGACCTTTTCTTCGTTTTTCATCTTTTGACAATTCATTCTCATATATACATATGTGTGTGTGTGTGTGTGTGTGTGTGTGTGTGTGTGTGTGTGTATACTTTGTGATCCAGTGGCATTTGCCTTGCCGCTCTTCAGGATAAGGCATTCTATTCCCTGATTCCAAGCATTTTCTCTGGCTTTTCCTTATGCCTGAAGTTCTGTCCTTCCTTGTCTTCATTTCCAAGCTTTCTTCAAATCTCATCTGAAGTCCTGTCTTCAGCAAGAAGCCTTTCCTGGACTTCTTTAATCTCTGTGCCTTCCTTCTGAGATTATCTCCTATTTGTTTTGCATGTATCACCCTTGTAAATGTGTTAACATATTGTCTCCCCAATTAAAATTGTGCTTACTTAAGTACTGATTTTTGCACTTTTTTCTTATCTCCAACCTTAATGTGTGTTGACTTTATTTGATTTGTCATATGCAGAGTTTACTTTTGTAATGAATGGAAGGCATTGCTGACCCAGTTGTGCTCAGATGGGCTGCAGTTGTGATACATCATTGTTCAGATCTATATCTTAAGTTGAATCTCATCCAGGTGTCTATCTGGTCTATAGTCTCACAGCAGCCACTGAGGAAAGAGAGTGGGGCAGCTCCATAAATGGCTAGTAACAAGAGTTCTACCAACAAAAATGTAGGATGCCAACATCAAAGATGGCTCACCAGATTTCCCCTTTTTATGCAGAACAGCTACATGTCAAGGGTATTTCAGCTTTACAGCTCCCAAGGATTTGAGGGCAGTGATGAGCCAATTAGGATGGTGTGCAAAATATCCTCAGGAAGCAGAAATTGTTTTATATAGTCCAAGAAATTAAGGGGCTTTCAAAATGGGAATATTCTACATTTCTATTAAGCAGTGTGAATATTTCACTAAAAAAGAATGATATTTTCAATTTTAGAAATCCTAAACAATAAACATTCTTATATACCTTAATGATAAACCAGGCATTATGGTATATCTTTTGACAGTTAACACTAATTCAGGGACTAATAACTGCTCAAGGATTTTCAGTGGATTCCTATTGCCTCTAACATGAAGGAAGAAAGGAAGGAAAGAAAGAAAAAAATTTATTAACTTCTTATGTCCAAAATGCCAGGGATATAAATAGAAATTCCAGACAATTCTTGATCTCAATGGATTTGTATTTTAATTGGGATAGAAAATACATAAAATGGGTTTCAGCACTAGGTTGAATAGAAAGGTTACATGGTCTGTAGGGTTCAATGGCAAAGCATTTTCCTTCAGTCTCATTTCTTATAAAATCTTATCCATTTCTGATGGTGAGCCATTTGATGGTACCAAGACTACTTTTGAGAACTTTCTCTTCTGGAACTTCAGTAACAGTGACTGCTGAGTATTGGGACTGCTGCACACACACATGGTTTCATTTCCACAGGGGTTGCTTCTCTGAAATGATGGCTTTGGAGGCTGGGCTGTAATACTTGGCCTGACATGTCAAGTTCTACATAATAAGACTTCAGCCTACCATTTCAGACTTGTTTTTAACATTCCTTCCAGCTACATGCTAGCCAAACCAACCCAACAATTGATTGCAGAACTTGGAATTCAACCTCAACCCTTTATCTGCCCAGGCTACTACCTCTTTGCCTTGAATGCCTTTTTCCTTACCCCTTAGAATCCTTAGCTTCCTTCATCCCAGTTGAGTTTAACCCAACTGCCACTACCTAAATTGAAGTCTTTACTAATTTCTCTTGTTGATAGTATTTTCTACTTATTTGAATTATTTTTTCTTTTCTTATTTGGTTTATCTGTGATATTTCCCTGTAGAATATAAATTCCTTGAAGACAGTTTCTATATTTTTTCTTAAATCTTTGTATCCTAGTGCCTTACATAGTGAATTGAAAGAGATAGTTAATAAATAAATTTATGTTGAATTAAATTGTTTACATTTGTGTCTGTAATATATATTATAGACTCATAGAATTTTCAAGATAAAGGGAACCTCAGAGTTCATTGATTAACTCCTTTATTTCAGAGATAAGAATATAGACCAACTGATTTTAAGTGATCCTCTAATCAACATCAGATTATAGCATTTTGTATTGTTTTTCTTGCTCCACATATGCAAACTAAAATCAAGACTTAATATCATGCATATAAAAAGGAAGACTGGATGGAATAAAATTTTCCAGTTAAATGAAAATTAATTCATATTTTTAAATCAAGACTAATGTATGCAGCATGACATAATGAACAGAGAGCCTGCCTTGGAGTGAGAAAGACCTGGCTCAAGTCCTGTCACTGACACATGCTAGCTCTATGACTAGAGCAAGTCACTTAATGGCCCAGGACCCCAAGCAACTTTTTTAAAAAAAAGTAAATTACAGATACATTGCTTAGGGAGTTCTATAGCTGCACTTTTCCACAGATGAAATCATAGGTCATCATGAAAGAAAATGAAATGCTTTCAGTTCAGTTATGTATTATTTGGAAGCTAGTATAAATTGAAGCAGTCAGATATACAAAAAAAAAGACAGTTGAAAATATCAAAAATAGAAATAAGGAAAAAGAAGTCTTTTTTAAAATTGGATCTTATTTTTGTTGAGTTTTTTCCAGTTATTTGGGATCTCTTTCTTGGGGAGATTGGTGGATTCTCTTCATTTCTATTTTGCCCGCTGCTTCTAGGATATTAGGGCAATTTTCCTGTAATAATTCTTTGGAAATGATGTCAAGGCTCTTTTCCTGGTCATGATTTTCAGGTATTCCAATAATTTTTAAATTATCTTTTCTAAATCTGTTTTCCATATCAGTTGTTTTTTCAATGAGATGTTTCACATTTTCTTTTTTTTATTTTTTATTCTCATTTTGTACAAATGTTTTTTTTTTACATTAATAAAGTATTCTTGTTTACAAGTAAACAAAATACTCCTCTTCCCCCATGAATATAGATAGACTTGCTTGGGCGAAAAAAGTAAAGGGGAGAGAAAAAAATTAAAATTAAAAAAAAATAGTAATAATTGTAGGTATGGCCAGGTGGCGCAATAGATGAAGCACCAGCCCTGGAGCCACGAGCAGCCAAGCCCATATCCAGCCTCGTAAACCCAACAATCACCCAGCCATGTGACATGCAAGCTCCCCGATCCCCACTGCCCTGCAAAAATCAAAAAGAAGGGGGGAAAAAAGACCCAAAATAAAATAAAATAGTAATAATAGTAGGGGTGGCTGGGTGACAGACAGAGCATTGGCTCTTGAGCCAGGAGCACCTGGGTCTGAATCCGGCCCCAGACACCCAAAGATCACCCTGCTATGTGGCCCCAGGCAGGCCATCCAGCCCCACTTGCTCTGCACCCTCCCCCAAATAATAATAACAAAAAATGTGCTTCAGTCTTTGTTCCAACACCAACAACTCTGTCATGGGTGGATCTCATTCTTTATGATAAGTCCATCACAAAAGTTACTTCCATATTTTTCCACTGTTGCCATTGCTGATCGTAACTCCCTCCTTTCTTATTTCTCCACTACCATGTACTCTATTTTCTCTCTCATTTCACTTTGACTCTGCTGTAGGGTCATTGACTGGCTCAGCAGACAGATCCCTGGTCCTGGGGCCAAGAAGCCCTGAGCCCCATACCACTCCTTAGGCCCAGAATCCACCTGGCCCCATGGTCCCAGACAGGCCTTGCAATCCCAGCCCCTTGCAAGAAGTAAAAAAGAAAATGTGTTATATCTGACTGCTCTCCCCCCATGGTCCATCCTTTCCACCATCACTCACATCCCCACCCCTTCCCCCTGCTCCCCCCTCCTTCTTATTCTAGATGTCTATACCCCATTGAGTATATATGCTGTTACCTCTCCTAGCCACCTCTGATGAGAGCAAAGATTCCCTCATTCCCCCTTGCCTCTCCCCTTCCATATCATTGCAATAGCTCATTGTAATAAAAAAAAATCTTATGTGAAATATCTTGGACTATTCCCCCTCTCCTTTTTCTTTCTCCCATTCCATTTCCCTTTTTTTCTATTGACTCCATTTTTACACCATATTTTATCTTCGAATTCAGCTTTCTCCTGTGCTTCAACTATAAAAGCTCTCTCTACCTGCTCTATTAACTGAGAAGGTTCATATGAGTATTATCAGTATCATTTTTCTATGCAGGAATACATGCAGTTCATCCTCATTAAGTCCCTCATATTTCCCCCTTCTCCTCCAATCTCCATGCTTCACCTGAGTCCTGTATCTGAAGATCAAACCTTCTGTTCAGCTCTGGCCATTCCAAAAGGAACCTTTGAAATTCCCATGGTTCATTGAAAGTCCATCTTTTTCCCTGGAAGAGGACATTCAGCCTTGCTGGGTAGTTCATTCTTGGCTGCATTCTAAGCTCTTTTGCTTTCCGGTATATTGTATTCCAAGCCCTACAAGCTTCCAATGTAGTTGCTGCTAAGTCCTGTGTGATCCTGACTGCAGCTCCACAATATTTGAACTGTGTCCTTCTGGCTGCTTGTAATATTTTGTCTTTGACTTGGGAGTTCTGGAACTTGGCTATAATATTCCTAGGGGTTGGTTTTTTGGGATCTCTTTCTCGGGGTGATCGGTGGATTCTCTCCATTTCTATTTTTCCCTCTGCTTCTAGAATATCAGGGCAATTTTCCTGTAGTAATTCTTTGAAAATGATGTCAAGGCTCTTTTCCTGGTCATGACTTTCAGGTATTCCAATAATTTTTAAATTATCTTTCCTAAGTCTGTTTTCCATATCAGTTGTTTTTTCAATGAGATATTTCACATTTTCTTCTAATTTTTCATTTTTTTGGTTTTGAAGTATTGATTCCTGATTTCTGGTAAATTCATCAATCTCCCTGAATTCTATTCCTTGTCTGAAGGATTTGTTCTCCTCAGAGAGTTTTCTTATCTCTTTCTCCATCTGGCCAATTTTGCTTTTTAAAGCATTCTTCTCCTCAATAACTTTTTGAACTGTTTTATCCATTTGACCTAAGCTGGTTTTTAGCATGCTATTTTCTTCAGCATTTTTTTGGATTTCCTTGACTGAGCTGCTGACTTCATTTTCATGTTTTTCCTGCATCTCTCTCCTTTCTTTTCCCAGTTTTTATTCCAACTCCCTCATTTGGTTTTCAAAGTCTTTTTTTGAGCTCTGTCATAGCCTGAGCCTAATTTCTGTTTTTCTTGGAGTCTTTAGATGCAGGAGCTTGTGCTTCCTCATCTTCAGACTGAGTATTTTGATCCTTCTTGGGCTCATTTGCAAAATATTTCTCAATAGTCTTCCTTTTGTTTCACTGCTTGTTCATTTTCCCAGCCTGGGCCTGGTTTGGGGTGCTTCCTGAACTTTTGGGACACTCCTACAAGGGTCTCAGTGTGTGAGGCTCTGTCCTCCCTCCTGGTCTGTGAATGACCATAAGCACCTTCCTCTGCCACGGGGCTGACATGGGAGGGGGGCTGCTGTTCTATGGGGGGGGCCTAGACTGCGATCAGGATCTGAATGTGGTCAGAGCCCCAGAGTCCTGTTCCTGGGGCTGAGGACAGAGCTCTGCAGTCTCTCTTCACTCCCCTCCCTTAGCTCAGTGGGCTCATGCCCTGGGGGCTCCTGCTTACTGGCTCTGCCTGCTTCTGTTTCCTGGTCTGGGTGAAAGACCAAGCTGCTCGCTGTGTGCCCCAAGGGCTGGGCTCCACGTGCTCACTCTGGCAGACATCCCTGCTGTTCCTCCACTTTGTGCCCAGTGCTCCTCAGGGTGCAGTTCAGGAGACTCCCCCGCTTCTGTGAGCTGTGACTCCCAGCTCCCTGGGGCTGCCTCTGGGAGGCTGAAGTTCTTTCACTCTGGTGGGCCACCGTTCTGGTGGGTTGCCTCTCCGATCCCGGGGAGCAGAGCCTTTCTGTTCTTTTCCAGGTTACCTTGAGTAGGAGAACTGCCTCACTGCGTCCCTTTGTGGGTTCTGTCTCTCGAAAGTTTAGTTAGAGTCCTTAGCTGATGAGTTTTATCAGAGAGCTCCTAAGACTCGATCCCTTCTTGTCGCCATCTTGGCTCTGCCCTGTTCCATATTTTCTCATAATTTTTCATTCTTTTGGTTTTGAAGTATTGAGTCCTGATTTCTTGTAAAATCAGCAATCTCCCTGAGTTCTATTCTTTATCTGAAGGATTTGTTTTTCCTCAGAGAGCTTTCTCATCTCCTTTTCCATCTGACCAGTTCTGCTTTTTTAAAGCATTCTTCTCCTCAATAACTTTTTTGAACTGTTTTATCCATTTGACCTATGCTGGTTTTTAACATGTTATTTTTCTTTAGCATTTTTTTGGATCTCCTTGACTAAGCTGCTGACTTCATTTTCATGTTTTTCCTGCATCTTTCTCATTTCTTTTCCCAATTTTTTCTCTGTCTCCTTCACTTGATTTTCAGAGTCTTTTTTGAGCTCTGTCATGGCCTGAGCCCAATTTCTGTTTTTCTTGGAGTCTTTAGATACAGGAGCTTGTACCTCCTCATATTCAGATTGAGTGTTTTGATCCTTCTTGGGATCACAGGCAAAGTATTTCTCAATGGTGTTCATCTTTTTTCTCTGCTTACTTATTTTCCCAGCCTGAGCCTGGTTTGGGGGGTGCTTCCTGAGCTTTTGGAACAACCCCGCAAGGATCTCAGTGTGTGAGGCTCTGTCCTCCCTCCTGGTCTGTGAATGAGCATAAGCATCCCTATCCGCCACGGGGTTGAGGTGGGGGGTGGCCTAGACTGCAATCAGGATCTGAACGTGGTTAGAACCCCAGAGTCCTGTTCCAAGGGCAGAGGACAGAGCTCGGCAGTCTCTCTCTTCACTCCCCTCCCAAGGCTCTATGTGCTCATGCCCTAGGGGCTCCTGCTTATCAGCTTCACCTGCTTCTGGTTCCTGGATCTGGGCTGCCCTGGCCAGGTTGCTGGCTCAGTGCCCTGAGGGCTGGGCTTCACAGTGCTCACTCTGGCAGAGGTCCCCACCCCTGCTGTTCCCCCAAGTTGTGCCTGGTGCTCCCTGGGGTGTACATCAGGAAACTTTCCCCGCTGCTGTGAGCCCTGGTTCCCAGTGCCTTGGAGCTGCCTCTGGAAGCCTGAAGTTCCTTCACTCTGGTGAGCCACCCCTCTGGTTGGCCACCCCTCTGATCAGTGGAACTGAGCCTTTTTGCTCTTTTTCCAGGTTACCTTGGGTTGGAAAATTGCCTCACTGGATCCCTCTCTGGGTTCTGTCTCTCGAAAATGTAGTTAGAGTCCTTAGATTATAAGTTTTGCTTCAGAGCAATTGAGAGAAGGTCCTCTCCTGTTGCCATCTTGGCTCTGCCCCCTGTATCAGACTTTTCATGACCCCATTTGGGATTTTCTTGTCAAAGATACTGAAGTGGTTTACTATTTCCTTTTCCAGCTCCTTTTCCAAATGATGAAATTGAGACAAACAGGGTTTGTCCAAGGTCACACAGGTAATAAGTATCTGAGTTTGGATTGAACTCATGAGGATGAATCTTCCTGATTCCAAGCCCAGTACACAATCCACTACACCACCTTTTGCTGTCCATTTGGTCTATTATAGGTTGACCTATTTAGCATAATTTCAATGCTACTTTGATGAATCTATAAACTCATCCACTCCTTCCAACAATGTAGGTTGTAACCTATCTGTGTCTTTTCAATCTACATGACACTTCTCTATGTCCTTACATTAGTCCTTCACATATAGGTCATCCAGTGTGATGAAGATCTTCCTCTGGCTCTGGGAATATCAGTCCATAGATTTAAAGCTAGAACAGACCTTGGAGGTCACCTGGGTTATCCAGACTAACTTCTTTATTTTGTAGATTAGAAAACTAAAAGGTTGTTTAACTTTCCCCAATTTGCACAAGTAGCAAATTGCAGAGTGAGGATTAGAGCCTAATCTAGTCACTACAAATCCAATGTTTTTACTGCTATACTATGTCAATTGAATGAAAATCAATTTAGCACATAGATGATCCAGTGTTGTTACACTCAATTATCATATCACTGTCCTACTTTTTCAGGTCATATCTATCTCTTATGACTTCTTTTCTGCCTTTTTTACAAATATTGATTGATATAATATTGCAAACCATTTAAACCCACCTTGTACCTCACCATTGTTGGTCCTTGCATTGTGCCTTCATGTGATCTATAACTTAAATTCCTTAGAAACTGATATTCTGTGACACAAATTGCATAGCATTTCTAGAAGAGTAGAATTTTTTTCCTTATTAAGTGTGCTGGAAATAGGAATAAGTCTCTTCTAGTTCTAATTTCATAATCTTCTGTTCCTAAGTAGTCAATGAAACTTTATCAACAGTTTTTATAAATTGAAATATTCTATATGATATTTTGAAGAAATGTCTACCTTATTCTTCACACAGTATTAAATAATTGACTGAAACTTTTTGAGTTAAATAGCATTTGAAAGCATGAATCTTTTGGAATGCTTAGGAAAAATTATCAAAAAGATTTAAAAATTTAAAGCCATTTCTCTAGGCATTTCAAATGCATATTACAAAATTCCATCTAAGTCTTTCAGAGGAGATAGAATTTAACCACACTGAGAGTTAAGTTCCTGAGAATTGGAAAGTTATTGATACATTTTCATGTAAATCAATTAAACAATTAGCCAGAAATCTTCTCTATATCAATTGAACCAATTAAGCCAATTTTTACAAAAGATAAATATTTAGATTCTTTGCCTTACAATTTCCTTGACTTAGGGTCCTTCTATACACAGCTTCCCAATTTGTTTTTCTGTAACACCACTTTCATCAAACCATATTCTGTGCAAAGGCTTCCAGGGACTACCTCTTATTTATAATGAATACCAAGCATTTTCCCTATGAAAATAAACTAGTTTTAATTTTATTTATAGGACTTTGAAAGAAAACAACAGTTAATCAGTTCTCTTGATTTTTCCTTTGTTCTATCAATAAATGCTCATTAAATGAGCTAATACGCAGTAAGCCAGCAGCCTTGGGGGAGAGAAATGCTCCTTACATAAAACTTATGTATCCTAATAAGATTTATTATAGAATATTTTCTTTTTAGTCAATCAACAAACATTTACTATTTACTCTATCTTTGATCTCAAGGAGCTCACATTCAAATGTAGCAGACAACATGCAAATAATTATGCACAGAAGGAAGACACATGATGGGGGGGTGAATAGAGTAGGCTGGAGATGGGGGAAAAGATCTCCTGTAGAAGATGAGTTTTATTATAGTTTTTAATTTTTTTTTTGAAGCAATCAATGTTAAGTGACTTGCCCAGGGTCACACACCTGGTATCTGATGCCAGATTTAAACTGAGGTCCAGGGCTCTATACACGGTTCCACCTAACTGCCTCTGCTCTGATCCTTGAAAAGAGCCAGGGAAGTGTAAAGAGAGGAGAAGAGAGAACATTCCAGGTATGGGGGGGGGGTATTAGTAACAATATGGAGATAGGAAATAAGTACATTGTCTTTGAGGAACAGAAAATATACCAGTATAGCTTATTGTAGAATATATTGTTCGATTGTTTTTCATTGTGTCTGATTTTGTGATTTCATTTGGGGTTTTTGTGGAAAAGATACTGGGTTGCTTTGCCATTTACAGATGAAGAAACTGAGCCAAACAGGATGAAATATCTTGTCCAGGGACACATAGCTCGTAATTGCCTGAGACCAGATTTGAACTCTGGTCTTTTTAACTCCAGGCTTGGCACCCTATCCACTGTACCACCTATCTGTACTGTTAGACTATGCAGAGGGGAGTAAAGTGTAAGATTTTAAAAAGTAAAGAACTTTAAATGGCAAATAAAAGGTTTCATATTTGATTTTGAAGGTAATAGGGAACCACTGGAGTTTCTTGATAAAAAGGGAGCACAGAGGAGAGATGATGGTTTTACAGCTATATTTTAAAGCTGTTTGAACACTCTGTGGTCTTAAATCAACTTCTGGGGGTGGGGCATCATTACAAAAGACTACCACAAACATTTCTTTTTTACATAAGAAATGTCATCTGGGAGTGGCTAGGTGGCACAGTGGATAGAGCACCGGACCTGGAGTCAGGAGTACCTGAGTTCAAATCCAGCCTCAAATATTTAATAATTACCTAGCTGTGTGGCCTTGGGAAAGCCACTTAACCCCATTGACTTGCAAAAACTTTAAAAAAAAGAAATGTCATCTGTAATATGTATCATAGATATTTAACCAGTTTCTCCCACTTCTCAGGTAATATTGTAGAAAGACAAGGTATTATCTGTTACCTCTATTATCCTGATTTATTACCTGAGTAGAATGTAGGAATTGGAGTTAGGAAGACTTAAGTTAGAATCTTGCTTCAGACAACTTATTGTGTGATCCTGAGCAAGACCCTGCCCATTCTATGCCTCAATTTCTTCATCTGTAAAATGAGGAAAATAAAAGCACCTATATCACCCAGCATTGTTTTCAGGATCAAATGAGTTAACATGTAAAGTAATTTGCAAACCTTACGTTTTATATAATTGCTACCATGGTATTATCATCATCATCATAATTATGGGGTATTTAAACATTATAATTTATTGAGGAAGGGAAGAAGGGAGAAAAGGAAAGAAGGATTTTCTGATTTTCTATGTCTACGTTTGTAGATTTATTGACCCTTTCTCATAAACTTGCCTAGACTCCACAAAATGTTTTCTTATGCATCCTAGAATCCAGGAAATGACTTGTCCACACAGGCATCTGTACTTTATTAGATAAAGTTTCAAGGTTCAGGGAATGAAAGACAACTTCATGATCTGTGTTTCTTTTTTTGACTCTTCTAATCCAATCTTCAGATGCTAAAACATACTGTCTATAAAGGTGACATGAAATGTTAACTTTCATGGAGGGCTATTGTAGAATATTTCATATTTCATATATAATTTTTTATTTCTTGCATTCATGAGACATTTCTATAAAATCCTCAGTGAGAGAACATGTCATGAGAGCTTATTAAATGCTATTGATTGCTTTAATGCTACTTGATAAACTGGAAATAATAGTCAGAAAAAGACATAGTTCATCTTAACCTGTAAGAAGAACTGAATATTATTTAGTTCTTATGTCTTTTTTCTCTTCATTCTCTTTGTGTGAGATTAAAAAAAATTACAAACTCATCTTAAAATTTCTTCCATTGCACTTTCACCTTTTATCAGTTAGTGTTTTGGGGTGGCAAGAGGGTAGTTTATGGCAAAAAGACTACAAGTGTCAAGCAATAAATATTCCATAGCAGGTCAGTTCCCAAACAGCAATATGTGATGAAGCCTTTGCTTCTTCCCCCATATACCAATTAAGCTTCTCAAGGGAATGTTTTTCTTACATTGTATAGTTGTATGGTCCAATTGCTCATTTCTTTTGTTTTATGCTCCTTTCTAGAGTCCTGTCTCAGATTCCAGTTACTCGATATATTAAACACCTACTATATATCAGTCCTGTGTTAGGTGTTGGATATGCAAATACAAAAATGATAGACTCTATCCTCAGAAAACCCAGTATTCTATTTTATGGATACATAATGTTTGCAGAGAAGTTGATACATAATAGAGACAAAATAAATATGAAGTAATGGGGAGGAGTTGTAGCAACTAAAGAAATTAGATCAGGAAAGTGTTTTTATGAAGGCCGCACATGAACTGAAACTAGAAAGGAAGTTAGGATCTCAAAACATACAGGTGAGGAATAGACCGTTCAAGGTTTTAAGGATGGTCTGGGTAGTCACAGAGGTAAGAAGGTGGAATTTTCACTCTAGAGAGCTGCAAGTAAGTTAGCTTGGTCAGAACATAGACTGCTTTTGGGAGAGCAAAGTAAAATCATCCTTCAGGCATTTCAGCTAGCTTATGGTGGACCTTAAAGTTAAATGAGGAAATTTTTGTTTTATCCTAAAGGTAATATAAAGGTTTCCTTGAATAAATTTTCATTGTAGTCAGATGTGAGATTTTGCCAAAAAACAATTTGACAGCTGAAGAGGGTGAACTGGAGAAGGAAGAGATTGTATGCTAGCAGACCATGAAGGAGGTTATTGAGACAGGAGAAGTGATCATGGGTAACTCGATCTCTCCCTCTGCTGATGTCAGTGATATGGCTTTCTCTGGATATTGAATCTGGCTTGTTTATTTTAATCCCATCACTTCTTTAATGATTCTTTTTGGTCATACCCTTCCCTACATGGATTTCTACTTTATTCTCTAGATTCCTGGTGCCCCAATGTCTCCTCTTTTGAAATTAGTCTACTCACTGTTGTTGGTAACAATACACCATTGGCTAGCTCCAGTGCCAACTCTAGCTCCCACCTGAGTTCTTTCTATCTGATTCAAGGACAAGTTAGGTGGAGCAGTAGGTGGAATGCAAGGTTTAGAGTCAGAAAAACCTAAATTAAAATCAAGCCTTGTTCACTAGCTAGGCATTGGGCAAATAATTTAACCTCTGTTTGCGTCAGTTTATTCATCTGTAAAACATGGATGATAATAGCACCTACCTTCTAAGGTTGTTGAGAAGAAAAAAATGAGATAATGATTGTAAAATGCTTATCACTAACATAATACATAATAAATATTACATTATTAATATTATTATTATCCTATCACACTGTATTCAAAAAATTAAATTCTTTTAAAAGTCATATAATTTGTTAACATTTATCTAGTACTTACAATGTACTAGGTACTTGCTAAATATTTTACAAATATCTCATTTTATCCTCACAATACATATTACAGATGAGGAAATTGAGGCAAATAGAATTTAAATGACTTTCCCAGGCTCATACAGCTAGTAAATGCCTGAGACCAGATATGAACTCAGTATCAGTACTCTAGGCACTATGCCACCTTCCTGCCTATGTAAAGCAAATTCTTATTTGTATGGTTGGATGTTGCTTATCTAATTGAATCAAGTGGATATTTATCAAAGATGTGTGTGTTCAAATAAATAGAACAATTGCTTTGAGGCAGTTAGGTAGCACGATGGATAAAGTCCTAAACTTAGAGCTGGAAAGAACTGAGTTCTAATACACTTTTTCATGAGTGACTCTAGAAAGTTACCTGATATTCAGCCTCACTTTCCTCATTTGTAAAGTGGGGAATAATAACACCTCTGAGTGTTGTTAGGATCAAATAAGGTAACATTTAAAATGCTTTACATACCTTGAAACACTCTATCTCTATATCTATCTATCTATCTATCTATCTATAAATAAGTTATTTGTACAATGATTATAGATAACTCAGAGATATCTATTGTGGCTAACAAATTATATTTAACCATACTGATAATCTTATATCTCTTTACCCTAGGAGTGGTTAGTACATAAAACATAATATTTAAACATTTAGGTTAAGCTGTTTTGAACTTTCCAGCATTTCTCTTAGTGGGGAAAAATAAGGTACCATCTTGATTCTGCATTTCTGGTTCTCTCTTTTCATTGATCATAACCTGGATTTTGATTTTGTTTCTTTGCATGTAGCTTGTTATTCTAGTATCTTAGCTAAGTATCTTTTCTTATATTGGATGGGAATGTTTCAAGACTATGTCAGGAATATTCTCAAGAGAGTTAAAATTTTACAGATATGTTTATAAATTTCTTTTGTTTGGCAAGGCAGTAGGATTAAATGACTTGTCCAGGGTCACACAGCTAAGTAAGTCTTAAGTGTCTGAGGCTATCTTTGAACTCAGGTCCTCCTGACTCCAGGGATGGATGCTTTATCCCCTGAATTTATATATTTCTTTTATTGCTCTGCATGTGTGTCAAATTATGCTATTGTTTTTTTTTTACTTAAATCAGACATAGAACAATTTTTTAAGTATAAATAGAGTGGAATATTTATATGGGCAGCTTTGTATACAGGAATCCTAAAGGGGCTTTCTTGAGTATGAAATGCATGCCTAGAGTTACAAGTCAGTTATTCAAACTTATAATTCAAGACTTATCTAAGAATAGCCTTTGGGGACTTAATTGGTCAACCCAATACAGGTAGTTTCATGTTTCTATATAGGCAACAGGAGTCTTTCATGTACACTGTTACATAAAAAATATATGAATTATAAGTCTCTGGTAAT
Organism: Macrotis lagotis; assembly: GCF_037893015.1. Lineage (NCBI taxonomy): Eukaryota > Metazoa > Chordata > Mammalia > Peramelemorphia > Peramelidae > Macrotis > Macrotis lagotis. The sequence goes on from NC_133666.1 coordinate 413,786,407, forward strand.
ATGATGATAAGCATTTATGTCCTGGCTCGAATGCATTTAATTTGCTTGGCTTTCTTTAACGTTGTAGAAAATTGCTTTTTTTTTAGATGTGATTGTAGTTTTAGAAAAACCTCAATTTTAGTTTCAACGGTATTAGACTTTTCATGTTGGGAGTATAGAGGGTGGAGAAATTGTGTTATTTTCTCCACTCTCACAAAAATGAAATTGGTATCTGGCTTACAATACAAAAACCAGCACTAATAAGTTGCCACATTATAAAATCATTACTGCATATATATATCACACCATTTTTAGTGTAGCATGGTGATTCCCACATTAAATTAATGGTAGAAAAATTGCTTCTAGGCATGCCAGCTTGTATTCTGTACTGAGATCCAGATTGGAAGGGTTGCTAATGATAGCTGGTTCCAGATTAGTTTATTCTGTTAAAGAATTTGCTGATTCACCTACGGTTCTTTCTGCAAAGATGTTATCTCAGTGAGGAACAGGCCAAAAAAAAACCCATCCCTCAAATATATATATATATATATATATATATATATATATATATATATATATATGTGTGTGTGTGTGTGTGTGAGATAGTTATGTTTATAAAAGAAAGTCAGGAAAGACATTACTAGAAGTTTATTATAAAAAGAAAATGTGCTAAATTTATTACTTTAAAACCAAACTTCAGGAAATGCAAAAAGTTTGCAAATACTTTATTTTGGGATGGGGGTGAGTGTATTCACATACAATATAGCACAGATGGTACTGCTTTTTTGAGCCAAAAGGAGAGGACAACTGACATGTAATGTTTATTCAGGGCTTTGGGGCAATTAAATGCTAACCCGTTCTTATTTGGAGAATGAAAAGGATTATAGGATCATAGATTTCAAGCTGGCAAGGACCACAGAAACAATATACTCTAAATTCTTTATTTTTACAGGTGAGGAAATTGAGGCCCAGAGAGGCTAAGTGATTTGCCCAAGATGAATTGCCTTATAGATCACAACAAAAGAAGCTAGTAGTTATGCATGCGAAAATGACCTTTGAATTTATTTATTAAGTGATGGCATGTGGAAAAAGACTTAACACTAGCACTTACTGCTTCATATAACGTCAATTTGCAGTGGTCCACTGGCAGATCAGTGGAGAAAGTTTACCTCTGAATGTTTGGGGTAAAAATAAAAACCTCTTCTGATTCATGCAAGCAGTTGTGACAGACCATGGAATTGCAATGGTACTCACAAGCATGTCTTTTAAACATCCTTATCTCCCTAAGGATAAAATGAGTTACCACAACAGTTATCTAAAGGAACAAGCAACTGTATGGCTAAGGAGGATAGGACCAGGAGAAGCATCTTTCACACAAATGAGTGGACTTATTTTTCCTGAGTTTGGGCTCCCTTTCTCTCAGTGATGGCTCACTCATGTCAGAGTGACAGATGACAAGACTAACATCAAGCAGGCAGCCTTTTCCTGGCACCCAACCCTGTTCTCTGTTCCATAGTTTGTCTCTTCCCAGAGAGCAGTCATGATGGAGCTAATGTGCAGTGATTGTTCACAGAGGTATGGCATCCATGAAGCAGGAGACTAGCCAGTGGGTTTACCGCGCAGCTGTGAAGCCATTTCTGCTCAGCTGTGACTCATGTAAAAATGGTCACAGATTTGAGCTGTAGCAGTTCCAGAAATGTTAAGGAAGTTGTAGCAGGTGTCAGGGGCTGTCTCCTTTCTCTATTTTAATTCCCAGTTGTGAGAGCAAGGGAGAGAGCCTTGGATCGACTCTCAGTCACATGTAGAACCACAAAGGCTTAACCTGAGGACCCCTAAAGATGGTTCTCACCAGGGTTTGATGGATCCAGGTCATGTTCCTATCTCATTCCTGTCATTCATTGATGGAAAAATCAGTGGTATGTCTTCAGAGTGATATCCACTACCTTAGAAACACACTGATAGAACACATGGAAGTCATGTGAAGAAGATATATAAGTTTACAAAAAAAAAAGGAATTGGAAAGAGAAAATCAAACATGGGTTTAGATCCTGCCTCTCATTCTTGACAATTGTCAAATCATTTAACCTCAGATACTTAATATTAAGGTTAAGTTATCCTTATTATACATATTAACCTTACAGCATTGTGAGGATCAAATAAGACATCCCTAATTGACTTTACAAAATCTTAAAGTATATGCTAATAATAATAATAATAATAATAATAATAATTATTATTATTATTATTATTATTATTATCAGTCACATGCATTAGGTCATCCTTAATGCATCCTAAGATTACATTAACTCTACTGGTTGACAACTTTCATGATAATAAATCTAATTTTAGAATTATAAACCTTTTGAGTCACATCTTCTTTGATCTAATATGCAAGTGTTCTCCCTGGGATTCTATTTCTGATTTGTCCACATTTGCTAGTGTTACAATTGGTGAATCTTTACAGTTGAAGTCTTTCTTTAATTTTCTTTGTATAATTTTCTTTAGTTACTATATTGAAACTAGTGTAATAGGAGATTTATTCTTACTTTCTAATCATGTCTGTAGTATTATGCAAGAGGTGAGCAGCCCAATTAATCCCACTATGATCCATATTTTCCTTGAGGTCATTACTCATTTATATGACTAGATTTATATTTCCAGCATCAGTAGATTTGAACATAGCACCACAAATTTCCAACTTTCCATGGAAAAGTCTTAGATGCTTGTCACTGAAAAAAAAATACTTAGTAATTCAACAGTTTAATTCAACCATATTTAAAAATATGCTTACTATATACCAAGCAATATCTGTGACATAAAGGAACCTAAATCCCCCTGTCTTCTATAGCTTATACAATAGATGGTTTTCATTTGATTTATTTGGAAGTAAATACAAAATATGCACTTTTGCCAGCACAACAGATAAAGCATTTAAAGTAATAACTAACTGATTTATCTATCATTATCTGGGGATTATGCCTTCCACATAAGTAAAGTTTATGCTTACCCAGGACCATGAGTTTAGAGCTAGAAGAGATTTAGAGTGATCTAATCTAATCTCATTTTACAGATTAGGTATTTGAGGCATAGAAAGGTGATTACTTGCCCATGTAGCTAGGAAGGGTTAGAGTTCAGAATTCATCATCAGACAAACTCCAAGGCCAATTAGTTATCTTATTATTTTTTTTGTAAGGCAAACAGGGTTAAGTGGCTTGCCCAAGGCCACACAGCTAGGTAATTATGAACTATCCAAGACTGGATTTGAACCCAGGTACTCCTGACTCCAAGGCCGGTGCTTTATCCACTACGCCACCTAGTCGCCCCCAATTAGTTACCTTATTACGCTGAAGCTTACCCTTTCAGGTGTTCATTTCATTTGACATTTGATGTTTAAATATGAAAATCCAAATCCACTGCAAAGTCTCTTGCCTTATTTAGCAGATTTCACATATATTTCAAACATTCAATATTTTTATGATTCAATAACTGAATAATTTTTATAATTACTTTGATGACTCATTAGTAAATGTGAATCATTGTATCATAGAATAGCTGTGTTCAAAATTATGTTTACAGGGACCTTCATCTGAGTGTTTGAGGCTCTCTTGATAACAAGTGACTTCAGATTGTTTTTTTTTTTTTTTTTTTTGCACGGTAGTACTGTATTCACAGGACCTTGGCTCATATACCTCCTATTATCCTATTCCCTGTGTGACCTCAAACAAGGACTTCTTTGGATTTGTTTTCCTATATGTAGATAGAATAGACTTGAACTAGATGGAGGTCCTTTACGCCTCTAAAGTTACGATCCTATTTGCTTTGTTGGTGGCTGTCATTTGTAAATGTGGCCACTTTTAACAACAGTTTATCCCATTCTATATTTACTCCACTGATCACTGTAATCTTGGAAGGACTTCAGTTTGACTAAGAAACCAAACTTGGCAAATGAATTACCTTAATTTTACTTCATTATCTCTGTCTTGGGGATCCTATTCTGGTTCCGTGTTTTTTCCGATGGCATAGTTCATGACCTTTGTGGAAACTGTGTCAAAACTTTCAACTCAAAAGATTTTTCCAATTGCAAGTAGATTTTGTATTTGTGTGGTCAAAGTATTTAAGGCACCACAAATTAGGCCACCATATAAGTAGTCTTTTATTGTAATATATCCAGATAGCTTTGGTAGTATATTACTACCTCAGAAATTATTTGAAAGCCATCACCTTATAATTCATTATATACTACAGATTTCAAGTAGCAAAGAAAATTTTGGGAAAAATTCTGAGGTAGAGGAAATTAGATTTTTTTTCTTGATTTCATAATTCTCCCATTTTAACTTCCATATTCCCCCACTTATATTTTTCAAGAATTTGATTGCACTAGTATGTTTGATATGTTATTAGTTATAAATATTTCCCAGCATTTTATATTATTCATTGAGAACACCTAGCCATAGACTTACTAGTGCCTTCATATCACTGGTATTCCTGGTCCATTTTTAATTACTATATGAAGAAATTGAGATCATGATTAAAGAATCTGGCAAAATCTTAACTTGTTATATAAATGCTAGTTATTAGTTGTAGTAGTTATAAAACTCCACATATAAACTTTGTAAAGCACTTTGCAAAATCTTAAAGTCTCATAAAAATCTTAAAGTCCCATATGAATAACTATGATTTTATTGTTGTTATTGCTATTATTAGTACTTATAAATTTCTATATATAATATTTGTAAAGCATTTAGCATAGTATCTATCATAAACTGGATCTAATAAATGCATGTGCCCCTTCCCCATCCCCATTCAGACTCTTCAATATTTCTGATTTTTATTCATATTCTCCGACAAGTCCTCCCCAGTATAAGAAGCATCCTGCAAGCTCTTTTAACATTCCATGGGCAGCTATATAACACTTGAAATATCTGTTATCCTTTGCTCTCCCTACATGACTGACCCAACTCCTTTCCTGATTCTACATTTCCTGAATATCTTATGTAGCTTGAATTAGGAAAAAAATAATTTGTTTTTGTTTTGAATTTTAAAATATGGTCATTTCCAGAAATAACTAAATGCTTTTAAAGTACCAGTCTCTAAAAATTTCTTTGGTTGATAATGGTACAGAAAGGTTAATAGATTTTTAGTTGCAATATCATGACTACAAAATGACTTCCTTTTCTTTGAACCTCCAGGAATCATCTAATGTAGAAATTAGACTGGACTTTAGAGTTCTTCTAGAGCCAATCTTGTCATTTTCCTGATGAGTAAACTTAGGCATAGGTGATAAAATCAAAATCCTATAGCTTTTAAGTAGCAAAACCAGAAATTCCAACCTAGGGCTTCTAATTCTAAGTTCTTCTAACTGTAAGATACTATTTTCATTAGTGACATAATCTTTGTTAAGTAGCACCTTGCATAGAGCACTGACATAGAGACAAATATTCTTTAATTTCAATTCGACTCCAGGTGTTTGCTAACTGTGTTACCTTGGATAGTCCACTTAACTTACTCTCAGCCTCAGTTTCTTCATTTGTAAAATGAAAGGATCTGACTTAATAGCCTCTAAAGTGCCTTGCAGCTCTAAATCTATGATCCTAAGATCCCTTGATATATAAATATATAGTAAATTTCATATATATATGTAGTAAATTTTCACCCCATAATCATCATTTTTTTACTTTTTTTGTGATAATAGGAAATCAAACAAAAAGTATAAAATGGAATAGATTTTACCATTTTTAAATTTGATTATATAAGTACTGATTTTATTAAAAGTGGGATATTAGCCTCTGAATTCATTGCACCATATTTCTCAATTTAGAGTAATATATAGTAAACCATGTGAAAGAAAGACTAAAACAAAAACATATACTTTCTCTTTTCTGATCCCTTAGCATGTTGTGTACTTGCCTTTATTTTTTTCAAATATATTTAATCTATTTAAGAATACATTTTCATATTTCCATATCTGGGTTGACTAGGTTGTCTCTAGTTTAAGTGCTTACTTGAAGTAAAGATATCCCAGAGTTAAAAAGTACCTGATGTATTTATTTTTAAACATTTTATTTTCCACCAATTACATATGACAGTAGTTTTTAACATTCATTATTTGTTTATTTGTTCTTTAAGTTTGGAGTTCCAAATTCTATGCCTCTCTCCCTTCCATGAGATGGAAAGCAATCTGACATAGGTCATACATGTATAATCATATAAAACATTTCCATATTAGTGATTTTATGCAGGGAGACATGGTGGGGGAAGAGGAAGGGAAAAAAAGTGAAAAAACTATGCCACTAAAAAATCCTTATTCATACAACTTCAGTTCTTTTTCTGGAGATAGATAACATTCTTCATCATGAATCCTTTGGAATTTCTTGGATTATTATATTCCTATGAATAGAAAAGTCATTAATAGTTATTCATTGTACTATATTACTGTTATTATAATGTTCTTGTTCACTTTGCATCAGTTCATATACATCATTTCAAGTTTTCTGAAATAATCCTTTTTGTCATCTTTTATTTTTTGTTTTTAAAATAATAACTATAAAAGTAGTGAAATACTTACAGCACAATAATATTCCATTTGTTCAACCATTCCCCAATTGATGTTCATCACTTCAATTACCAATTTTTAGTTATCACAACGAGAGCTTTGTTATTAAAAAAAAAAAAGAACCACAAATGGGGCAGCTAAGTGGTGCAGTGAATAGAGCACTGGCTCTGGAGTCAGGATAACCTGAGTTCAAATGTGGCCTCAGATACTTATTAATTACCTAGCTGTGTGACCTTTGTCAAGTCACTTAACCCCATAGCCTTGCAAAAAGCAAAAAACAAAAACAAAACACAAATGGGACTTCTGGGGTGGAAGCAAGATGCAGCAGTGAAGCTAACATGCTCCCAGAGCTTTTCCCTACCAAAGATAAATGGAATCTCTACTCTGACATTTAAACTACAGATCCCACCAATAAAAAAGAGAAGATGGAGATTCAAAGGAGTTTTCCATTGTACACATCATGGAGGATCTTCAGTGGAGGTCAATCTCTTTGGGGGAAAAGGTGAAGTAAGGTCCAGGAGGTGGGAGAGCAGGAAAGCCAGCTGGAAGATTTTAGCTGCAGTATAATCTAGGTCCTGACAGCTTAACAATAGCAGATGTCCCAATCACTAGACATCAAGTCAGCAGGAAGGACTCCAGACCCAATTAAAGCCTTAACTCTGAGAATACCAGGATAAAAGACAGGACTGGGTAGGGAAGAAACCACTGTTAAGTCAGAACCTGGATGTAAAGGAGGAAAAATCTTCTGCAAAGGCAAGACCTGGTCTGCATAGGTAACATCTTGGCCAATGGCAAACCAGGGATCGCACCCCAGCCTCAGCCAAAAAAAGCTTGGATCTATACCTCCAGATTCCCAGGAGCAGAGCTAAAACAACAAAGATGACTATAGAAAACCACTTTACAGACAAAGATGACATCAGTGCAATGTCTGAAGAAGAAAGCAGTGAAAAATCATTCCCAAATAAGTATAAAAACAGTCTATAAATTGAACTCAAATACAAAAGTTATTGAAGAGCTCAAAAATGAATTTAAAAACCAAAGAAGAGAGGAAGAAGAAGAAAAATGAAAAAAAAATGAAAGCCATGCAGAAAAATTATGAAAAATTGACCAAAGAAATCAACTCTGTTAAAAGTAAAAATAACCAACTGGAAAAGGAAATGAAGAAGATAATTGAAGAAAATAAAAACCCTAAAAATTAGAATTGAACAAATAGAAACCAATGAATCTACAAGACTACAAGATTCTATCAAAAAACTAATAAGACTGAAAAAATTGAAAAGTACCTTTTGGGGAAAAGGAATGACCTGGAAAAATAGATTCAGGAGAGACAATCTATGAATCATCGGCTACTAGAAAACTTAGATCAAAAGAAGAACTTGGAAAACATCAGGCAGGAAATTATAAGGGGAAAACTGTCCAAATTTACTAGAGCAAGAAAATACTACAACCTTGAAAAAATCCACAGAACCCCTCCAGAGACCCCAGAATAAATACTCCAAGGGCTATTATAGTCAAATTCCAGAACTCTCAAATAAAGGACAATATTGAATGCAGCAAAAAGAAAAGAATTCAAATACAAAGGAAACACAATGAGACTCACACAGGACCTATCAGCCTAAGCATCGAAAATTTAGAAGACCTGGAAACTCATATATTGGAGAGCAAAGGACCTGGGATTACAACCCACAATGTACTATCCTGCAAAATTCAGCATATATTGTCAGAGAAAAAAATGGATGTTCAATGAAATAGAAAACTTAGAGAATTATCTGACATAAAGACCAGAACTAAACAGAGAATTAAATCACCAAATACACAACTCAAGAGTTTCATTAAAAAAAGGTAAAAGAAAGGGGGAAGGAAAAAAAAAACAAAAAACAAAACAAATGTTGGTCAAGACCATCAAATTGTATACAATTCTAAAAGGGAAGATATAACATTTCTAATTCTTTAGAACTTTACTTCTCTTAGGATAATCAAAGGGTAGATTACAATTGAAGAGATTTGGGTATAATTGGGTCTTATCTCTCAATTGAAGAGGTCCAAGATGACAACACTATGAGAAAAAAACCCTGAAGAAAAGCAGGGGTGTTAACTTTAAACTTAAGTGTTTCATTATCCTGTGACCCACTTTAATTCTACTGTGCTTAGCACCTTGTCTAGTGAGGGCATCATAAACTGCAAGGTCCTGAGTCAGTGCCTTTGTAACTTACAATCATTTCTAAAGTTCTCAGGTGAGACCTCCAGAACCTTAAAATTCTTAAAGCCCTTTAAGCATCATAAACTGTGAGGTCCTAAGTAGTGTCTCTGTAATTTATTATCATTTATAAGGTTCTCAGGTGAGACCTCCAGAGCCTCCCAGTACCTAGAGATCTTAAAGATTCTTGTAGTTAATTAGATCAGGGTTTGACCTGATGGGTGCTTCACTTAACAAGAGGTTAAGTACCCTAGGTGGGGGGAGGGGGTAAAGTGAGAAAGAAAGAAGGCCTGGAGTATTGAGCACAATTAGTTCAAGAAATGATATGGCTTTGGATAATGGTTTGGCTCATGAGGAAGATTTTGTGTACTTGAAAGATACTTGAAAAGGGGGTAAGGTAAAATAATTATAATTATAATTTGATGCAATTTGAGTCAATGCTTCTTATCAAGCAATCAAGTAAACAATCTATGATGATATCTTGAGATTATGATGATATCTTGATAAAAATATAAGCTTACAAGCAATCAGATAATCAAACTGTGATTGATGATACCTGATCAATGATATTAGAATGATAAATAACACCAAAGATTTCTAATTTTAGAGGGGGAGAAAAGGGAGAATGTGAATGCTGACCAAGTTCTGTTCAATAGATTTAACCCAGTGAGGGAATAAGATACTCTCCCACTTGGGTTTAAAAATCTAACAATCTACAGAAAGGGGTGGGGAGACTAGGAAAGGGAAAGATAAGGGCAGAAGAAACTGATAAAAGGTAAGGGGAGGTATAAGTGAAAATAAACTGAAAGTTGAATTTTTATAAGAAAAGTCAAAGGGAAAAGGTAGTAAAATTTTGGAAAGAGAAATATAATTAGAGAAAGATAGCATGGAGGGAAATGCAGAATTAGTCACCTTAACTGTAAATATGAATGGGATAAACTGTTCCATAAAATGGAAGCAGATAACAGAATTGATTAAAAACCTGAACTCTATAATACATGCTTACAAGAAACACATTTGAAGCAGAGAGATACACACAAGGTAAAAGTAAAAGGTTGGAGCAAAATATATTATGCCTCAGTTGAGGGGAAAAAAATCTGGGGGTAGCAATCCTAATCTCAGATAAAATAAAATCAAAAATCAATCTCAATAAAAGAGATAAAGAAGAAAAATACATCTTCTTAAAAAGCTTATTGGTAATGAAGCTATATCATTACTAAACATATATGCACCTAGTGGTATAGCATCCAAAGGAGAATCAGACAACAAAACTTTAATAATAGGAGAACTCAATCTCTTTTTATCAGAACTAGATAAATCTAATCACAAAATAAACAGGAATGAAGTTTAGAACGTGAATGAAGTATTAGAAAACTTAGATATGATAGAGATATGGAGAAAACATAATGGGGATAGAAAAGAATATACTTTTTTCTCAGCAGTATATGGCACCTACACCAAAATTGATCTTGTACTAATAGGGCATCACAAAAACCTTATAATCAAATGCAGAAAGGCAGAAATAATAAATATACACTTCTCAGATCATGTGCAATAAAAATTACATGTAATAAAGGGTCAGGGAAATATAAACCAAGAACTAATTGGAAATTAAATAACTTTATCTTAAATAATTGGTGGATCAAACAGAAGATTATAGAAATAATCAATAATTGTATCCAAGGAAATTATAATGATGAGGCATCATACCAAAATTTATGGGAAGTAGCCAAGGCAGCTTTAAAGGGAAACTTTATATCTCAAAATGACTATATCAATGAAATAGAGAAAAGGAGATCGATGAATTGGGTATGCAACTAAAGAAGCTAGAAAAAAGAACAAATTAAACATTATCAATTAAATATCAAATTAGAAATTCTGAAAATCAAGGGAGAATTAATAAAATTGAAAGCAAGAAAACCATTGATCTCATGAACAAAACTAAGAATTGGTTTCATGAAAAACCCAATAAAATAGACAAATTCTGGTTAATCTGATTTTTTTTAAAAAGAAGATAACCAAATTATCAGTATCAAAAATGAAAAGGCTAAACTAATCATCAATGATGTAGAAATTAAAGAGAATTCAGAGCTACTTTGCTGAACTCAAATAACTTGAGTGAAATAGATGAATGTTTACAAAAATACAGACTGCCCAGATTAACAGAAGAGGAAAGAAATTACTTAAAGAACACCATTTCAGAAAAAAGAAATTGAAGAAACCATCAATAAACTCCTTAAGAAAAGTCTCCAGGTCCAGATGGATTTACAAGTGAATTATACCAAACATTTAAGGAACAATTAATTTCTATTCTACATTAACTATTTTTAAAAATAGGAGAGGAAGAAGTTCTATCAAACTCCTTTTATGACACCAACATAGTGCTGATACCTAAATCAGGAAGAACCAAAACAGACAAAGAAAATTATAGTCCAATCTCCCTAATGAATATTGTTGCAAAAATCTTAAATAAAATTTTAGCCATGAGACTACGGCAAATTATAAGCAGGATAATGCACCATGATCAGTTTGGATTTATACATGCAGGTATTAGGAAAACATTCACCATAATTAAACTTATCAATAGCAAAACCAATAGAAATCATATGATTATCTCAATAGATGCTGAAAAAGCCTTTGATAAAATACAACATCCATTCTGATTAAAAACACTAGAAATTTTAGGAACAAGTGGAATTTTCATTAAAATAATAAATAGTATTTATCTAAAATATCAACAAATATTATATGAAATTTAGAGATTAAACAAGGGTGCCCATTATCTCCTTTATTATTTAATATAGTATTAGAAATGCTAGCAATAAGAGAAGAAAAATAAATTAAAGGAATCAGAATTGGTAACAAGGAACCAAAACTTTCACTCTTTGCACATAATATGATAGTATACCTAGAGAACTCAAGAAAATCATCTAAAAAACTCCTTGATTGGGGCGGCTAGGTTGCACAGTGGATAGAGCACCAGCCCTGGAGTCAGGAGTACCTGAGTTCAAATCTGGCCTCAGACAACTTAATAATTATTGTGTGGTCTTGGGCAAGCCACTTAATCCCCATTCCTAGCAAAAAAAAAAAAACAACTAAAAAAAACCTCCTTGAAACAATTAACAAATTCAGCAAGTTAGCAGGATATAAAATAAACCCACATATATCATCAGCATTTTTATCTATGAACAATAAAGGCCAAGAGCAAGAGAAAGAGAAATTCCATTTAAAATAATCATAGACAATTTTAAATACTTGGGAATCTACCTCCCAAGATAAACCCCAAACTGTATGAGCACAACTATAAAGCTCTCCATCCTCAAATAAAGTCAGATCTAAATATTTGGAAAAATGTCAAATGCTCGTGGTTAGGTCGAAATAATATAATAAAATTGACAATTCTACCCAAATTAAATTACTTATTCAATGCCATGCCAATAAAATTATGAAATAACTACTTTACCAAGCTAGAAAAAATAGTAACAAAATTCATCTGGAGCAACAAAAGGGCAAGAATAGCAAGGGAACTGATGAAAAATATGTAAAAGAAGGTGGCCTAGCTCTACCAGATTTAAAACTATACTATAATGCAGCAGTCATCAAAACTTCCCGGTATTGGCTAATAAATAGACATGGATCAGTGGATTAGGATAGCTTCAAAAGAAACTGCAGTAAATGACTTCAACAATCTACTATTTGACAAACCCGAAGACATCAGCTTCTGAGATTAGAACTTACTATTTGACAAAAATTTTTGGGAAAACTGGAAAATAGTATGGCAAAAACTAGGCATAGATCTACATCTCACACCCTATACCAAAATAAGGTCAAAATAGGTACAGGATTTAGACATAAAGAGTGATACCATAAATAAATTAATAGACCAAAAAATATATCTATCTGATCTATGGAAAGGGGATAAATTTATGACCAAACAATAATTAGAGAACATTATAAACTGCAAAATGAATGATTTTGACTATATTAAATTAAAAAGTTTTTGCACTGATACAATCATTGCTGCCAAAATTAGAAGAAAAGCAGAAAAGTGGTAAACAATCTTCACATATAGGAGTTTTGATAAAGGTCTCATTTCTAAAATATTTAGATAATTGCATCAAATTTATAAGATCACAAGTCATTCTGTAATTGATAAATGGTCAAAGGATATGAACAGAGAGTTTTCAAATGAAGAAATTAAAGCTATATATAATCATATGAAAAATGTTTCAAATCATTATTGATCAGAGAAATTCAAATTAAAACAATAATGAGATATCATCTCATACCTATTAGATTAGCCGAGATGAGAAAAAGGGAAGATGATCAATGTTGGATATTATTGTGGGAGGACTGAGACATTGATACACTGCTGGTGGGATTATGAAGAGCTCCAACCTTTCTGGAGAGCAATATGAAACTATGCTCAAAGAGCAATAAAACTGTTCATACCCTTTGCCCCAGAAATTCCAAGTTCCACATTCTAGGTCTACGTTCAGAAGAAATTGTAAAAAATGGTAAAAGTCGTACACGTTCCAAAATATACATAGGAACTCTTTTTTTTGTAGTGTCAAAGAATTGTAAATTGAGGGGATGCCCATCAATTGGAGAATGGCTAAACAAGTTATAGTACATGGATACTTTGGAATATTATTATTTTATAAGAAACCATAAATGGTTGGACTCTAAAGAAGCATGGAATGAGTTACAGGATGTGTTGCTGAGTGAAGGGAGCAGAACCAAAAGAACAATGTACTCATCAATAACAACATTTTGAGATGAACAACATTGATGGAAGCAGCTCCTCTCAGCAGTCCAGAGAGCTAGGATGACTGTATTTGATTGGCTATGGATTATATTGCCCCCGTCCAGAGGAAGAAAAACAAAACAAAGTGCATGCGCGCGCGCACACACACACACACATACACACACACAGACACAAACTACCTTTCCAAATCTGTTGAACACTTTATAAAAAATTATATCTTATATCTTTCCCTTAATCCTAATTCCTCATGCCAAATATTACTAATTTATAAACTTTTTTTTAGGTTTTTGCAAGGCAAATGGGGTTAAGTGGCTTGCCCAAGGCCACACAGCTAGGTAATTATTAAGTGTCTGAGACCGGATTTGAACCCAGGTACTCCTGACTCCAAGGCCGGTGCTTTATCTACTACACCACTTAGCTGCCGCTATAAACATGTTTATCAGAATATGTATGTAAAATGCTAACCTGACTGTTCCCTGCTGAGGGCAGGTGGGTGGGACAGGAGGGTGGAGGGAAATTTTGTAACTTGGAAATATGAACGTGCATATGGATGAAAACAAACAAATAAATAAGCAAACAAACAAATAAATAAAATAAACATGTTAAGCACACACACAAAAAACATAAACCACTTTGCTTTGATCTATAGACCTAATAGTGGTATTACTGGATCAAAGAAAATGCAAAATTTTATAACCTTTTGGGCATAGTTCCAAATTGCTTTCCAGAAGGGTTGGATCAGATCATTACTCCTCTGTCTGACATACTTAAAAACTGTGTGACGGGGTGGTTATGTGGTGCAGTGGATAGAGCACCGGCCCTGGAGTCGGGAGTACCTGAGTTCAAATCCGGCCTCAGACTCTTCATAATTACCTAACTGTGTGGCCTTGGGCAAGCCACTTAACCCCATTGCCTTGCAAAACCTAAAAAAAAAAAAAAAAAAAAAAAAAAAAAAAGAGGAAAAACAAAAAAAATACTGTGTGACCCTGAGAAAGTAACTTACCCTATTTGTCTCAGTTTTTTTTTTATCAATAAAATGAGAACAATGGTATCACTTACCTTGCAGGGTTGTTATGAGTACCAAATAATATTACATATGAAAAACACCTTATAAATAGTAGCTATTGGGAGAATTTGATGAACCAGTTTGCATTTCACTTTTTAAAACTTACTCTGTATATATATATATATATATATATATATATATATATATATACATACATATATATATGTATATGTATATATGTATATATATGTATGTATGTATGTATGTATACAATACAGAATAAACTTTCAAGGCATGTGTGAATATAATACTTACAATTTTAGTCTTGTACAAGTATCCCAAGTTATTTTTGTTGTGTAGAGTTGTGCTTGAAATTTTCTCTTCTATGGAATGTTTTCTCAGGTAGAGCAAATAAATGTAATGAAATTAAAATTTTCAAAAGGTAAAATGTGGGATAGAATCTCTCATCAGTGAAAAGAACTCATAATGCTTTCTACTTTCCCACCTACAATGCTAACCATTTTACAACCCAAGTTAAAGTGCTACTTGGCTCACAGAGCTTTCTGAACTGATGAGGTTTTCTTTGCTTTTTCACTGGAAAGGCTATAAAGTGGGTCTCACTGCTTATTCCATTTGCTAGGCTTATACAAGAACAAATTGAGTTCCAGAGCCAGGAAAGTAATAAGGGCAGGTTTTAATCAGGTGAAGGGAGTGCACTCAAAGGTGGGGGGGGCATGAAATACATCCTTGTAAACATACTCTTGGAATTTTGGAGAAAAACAATCTCTTAACTGCATGTTTATTAATACAGCTATTAATTTTAAATTTATGGTACACGTTTCTTACAAACTCAAAATTCTGTTGTAATAGTAGTGAAAATACTATATTTTGTCTTGAGAATAAACAAGTTCCATTTTGCTAAAAAAGTCTTCTATTACTTATAGGTATATAATTTCATTGTCCATTGGCATCATGTAAAATGATTCTGCTCAACTCCATATTCAATTTTTAGGATTTTCATAAGAATTATGTGCAGGATTTTCAGCTGTGAATTTGGAGAGAGATTAGGCCAGAAAGGTTTTTGTCAGGATGGAATTTTTGATTATCATAGGCTTAGCTACCTTATCTGGCTAAGTCAACTTTAGAAGGATCTAAGGAAAGATTTCCCAGTCCTTTTTTATCCTCATATCTCTTGACTTTCAGCAGACTTTCTTATACCCTGCCATATTCAACTTGAAAGAAAATAAATTATTAGTTTAACATACATATCAATCAAATCAAGATATTAATTTTAGCTCATCTTTGGGTTATTGTTGCTCATTTTTTTCATCTCAAAATGGAAAGAGTTTTGTATTCAAACTCCAGTAGTTTGATTTTGGTCAGTAGGAATTATTCCTTCCACAATCTCTTTCAAAGTTTCAGATTTACTGTTATAGTTCCTCCATATCCAATCCTTTACAGACCTCTTTAATAATCTATATCCAATCCACAATATTTTCCACTCATATATTGCTTTTTGGAATGTTTAAACAGGACAATATGGTCATATACTATATTCATACTTCCTTGAAAAGATTTTCTTATTCCCTGGAGGTATGCTTACCAGAGATTGGGAATCCTGCCTCTAAGGACTATTATTTTTAAGACACTTCTTTTGACCATTTAAACTATTTCAGTCTTTGTTAAAAAGTTGCTCAAGATAGATTTACTTTTTGCATAATATTCTCCTAAGTATAATCTAATACAAGTCTCTTGAAAATTTTCAACCTATCTATAAAATTCTTGCATGAGTTAAGGGGAATGAATAAATTTTAAAATGATGAAATAAATTTGAAACTAGAAGCAAAAATACTTTTCTTTCACCTATCATACCTTCTCTTTCTAATCAATTCAGTTTAGTTCAATAGATCATTAAGTGCTAACTTCATGCAAGGAACTTCATTATACTTTAGGAAGAGAGGAAGGAAAGAAGTAAATGTTTATTAAGCACTTACTACAACCAGTCATTGTACAAAATGCTGAAATACAAATACAAACAAAAATGAAGTCTCTTCTTGTCTTCAGGGAACTTACCTTCTAATGGGGGAAGACAAAACACAAAAGAGTACTAAAAATGGGAAAGGTGGGGATGAGGATGAAGGAGGTCAGTTTAGCCTCTTTCACAAAATAGTGGCTTCAGGAAGAACTCGCCAAAGAGAAATGAGGGAATATGCATAGCATGTAGGCTACCTGGCCTGTAGGACGTTCCAGGACTAGGAGGCTCCAAGTGCTAAGAGAAGTTCAAGGATGAAGCAACAGTAGAGACATGATTGTAAGGTTCAGAAGGTAAGGAATAAGGCTGAGAGGTGAATGAAGACAAAACCAAAATGCCCTCAAGGAGTTTATCCTTGCCTTAAAGCATGCAAAATATACTACTAGTGTGTGTATAAATATATGTAAAGTTATGCAAAGTGTCTTTTAAAATTAGAATTTTTATTGTGATCATAATAGACACAATAATCAAACATTTCAGCATGCAAAGGAGAAAAGAAAAAGGTTCATATAAAAATATTGAAACTTTGCAACCAATTATTTCAATAATCCTGCATAGAAAATTATACCTGAGTTGTAATTTGAAGGAAGATAGAAATTCTAAGGGACAGATATGAAGGGACAATGTATCCCATTACATAAAGGTAAGGTGTACACTGGCAAGAGGCAGAAGATTGAATATCAGTTTGCTTAGAATGAAAAGTTCACAGAAACTGAAAAGGAAGGCAGAAACCATTTTGTGGCAGACTTTAAAGGTAGAAGATTTTTGTACTTTATCCAGGGAGCAACTAAAGTTTTTTTTAAGGAAGAACCATGATCGATCAGGTATATATTTTTGCAATATCAGCAGTGTCCATAAGGGTAGATTATAATATCTTAAATATTTTGTATCTATACAAAATATATCTATACTATCATAATGATCTACACATGAAGGAAATGTAATGAATAGCTGGAAGATAAATGAATTGACTTGTGGAAGCTAGGCGTGGCAGTGGATGGAATAACAGATTAACTGTCAAGAATGTCTGAGGTCAAATATGACCTCAGATACTTATTAGCCGTGGGGAAATGATTCTCGGCAAGTTGCTTAGCCTCATCCAATTGCATATGTACATTTGTGTGTGTATGCATGTGTGTGTGTTTAATATCTCCTTGCTTAGGAATAAAGATTTCAGTATA
Organism: Macrotis lagotis; assembly: GCF_037893015.1. Taxonomy (NCBI): domain Eukaryota; kingdom Metazoa; phylum Chordata; class Mammalia; order Peramelemorphia; family Peramelidae; genus Macrotis; species Macrotis lagotis. The sequence continues at coordinate 413,804,123 of NC_133666.1, forward strand.
GAATAGAATCATTGATCTATAGATAAAAGGGACAATTAAATTCTTCCAGACTAACCCCTTTATAAAACCAGAGAGTTTAGTGCTATTCTTTTAGCTAGGATTCTCATTCACGTTCTCCTCTCCAGAAGCAGCCCCTTTCCCCCAGAGTACTATTTAATTTTCTCACACCAAATAATAGATTGGATTCTAGGTGAGTATTCTCTTCATAAGTTAATAGACTAATATTTAACTGAGTCTGATGCTCTCAAGATCTCTTAATAGTAAGACAAAATAGCTAACACTAACTTGCTGAAATCCTATTGACTTCTGAATATCAGTGACTTCTTGAATTATGGTAATGAATATGACACACATAGTAAGACAAGCTGGTAATTTAGTCTATCTGACATAAGCCTCAAAGGTGGGATGATACATTTGAGATATTACTGTAGAATAACTTCAAATCCATAAATTTAAGAAAAGTTTATTTTTACAGTAAATCTGTGACTTGGTGTGAACTTAAGTTATAGATGAATATCTGTTACATGAGGAGAACTATAGCAATTTCATTATATTTTAGAATAACCATATTCATGCTCTAGTCTATCATTTTTTCTGACATTTTTCTGACATTTACATCCAATCATCCAAGAGACTGTTGGGTTAGACTCATATTTATTTCCAAATGGAGGGGAGAGAGAACCTTCTTTGCTTCTTAATTTTCAGAATTTTTCTTTTTTTAAGCTATATGACCATTGGCTCCCAATAGATATCACATAATGCTATGTGAAAAGAAATGGTAGATAAAGGAAACAAGTTTAAAATTACTATATCTCTCCATCTCACCTTTACCCTTTTCCCATTGTCTATCATTTGCTATTATGTGCTTCTATCCCTAAAGTAACTTTGCTACTGAGCTATAAAATTTGAACTTACTCTGTCATAGCAGCTAGGTAATACTGGAGTCAAGAAGATCTGAGTTCACACCTAGTCTCAGATATGTACTAGTTGTGTTATCCTGGGTAAATCACTTAACTTTTATTTTCCTTATTTGTTAAATTAGGATAATAATAGTACCCATTTTCCAAATATCCTGGAGGAATCAAATGAAATAAGTACTTAGCATAGGGCCTGACACAGTAGGTGTTCAATACATGGTTGTTTCATGACTATTTTATTTCCTGTATTCATATTTGTTCATCAGGAAGGGTTTATTTAATTATTAGTATTTCTCATCTACTGTGTTAGATGCTGGTACTGCAAAGAAAAAAAAACCTTCCTGCCCTCAAGGAACTTACTTTCTATTGAAGAGATATAACATGTATGCAGATAAGTTAAGTCCAAAATATATAGAAAAATTAGTTCAAATAGGAATTTTGTAAGCCTGAACACTAGCAACTTCAAGAAAGAAGCCTTAACTATTTTATTTTTTTGTAAGGCAATGGGGTTAAATGACTTGTCCAAGTTTACACAGCTAGTAAGTATCAGAGGCCAAATGTGAGCTGAGGTCCTCTGGATTCCAGGACCAGTAGTGTATCCACTGCATCACCTAGCTTCCCATGCACTAACTATATTTCAAAGGAACTCATGAATTACAGGTAGCAGAAGTGAGGACAAAGATCATTCCCAGAAAGGAATGTGTTGGGGGGGTGCAGAGAGTTGGAGGATGAACAAAACAATCTTTGCAAAGGAACTTGAGAAATGGAATGATGTTTATAGGGAAACATTAAAATGAGACATAGAATTTCTAGTGAATTCTAATATATACTGCTCCTTATTTAGTCATAGTTGAGAAATGTTACTTTTCCTCAATTTCTCAAAGAAACTAAATGTGTATTTAACTTAGAAAAAGCATTTTGAAAATTTAATACAATATCACCTTGCTAATCCACTATTCCAGATTGAATCTGCAATTCTCTCAAGGATCAGATCATGCCTGCATTTAGATCGACCTTTCCCTCCCTCCCCCAGTAAGAGCTGATTCCAAGGGTTTGGTTTTGTAATTTCGAGTCACGTTTTCAAGGGAAGCTACTGAGTTTTTAACAGCTGTATTCTGATTAGCTTTTGGGGCTGGATTGCCAAGGGAACTTCTGAGTTCAGTCGATAAAAGGAGGAACCCAAGTTACCTCCTTAGAACTGAAGAAGTCCCCACAGGTGGCTTGGGGAGAGCTCGTACCTGCAGATGATGCCAGGCAGTTGATTGAATGGAATAAGTTACCAGGGGATAAAAGACCTGAGCTCATATAAACTGAAGTAGATGCTAGAAATCTGGAAAACTTTTGGCTTCAGTATTCATTTCTTTTGTCTCAAGGGACCTTTGCAACAAAATGAAAATTAACTCCAGCAAGGATGAAAGTAAATTTTATTCAATATTTCAGATTTTCATTTTTTTCCTGTGGAAAGCTTATTTGATTCACACATACCATGTCAGGTATATATGTGATTGTGCCATAGGTTTTAGTGATGCATATTATTACATACAGTTGAATCAGCTAGGATCTCTAATACAAATTCTGGTTTTGTGTTCTACAAGACTACATTAAAATTCTCAAGTGCAGAGGACCAAAGTGATAAGGATTAGCACAGCATTAGACCTTCCTTTTTATGATAATAGGGCACGCCGAAAAGGCCACTGGACTAGGAGCCAAAAGACCTGATATCCAAGCCAAGCCACTTGGTCTTAGAATTCTTGAACCTCAGTTGCCTAATCTCTACAATATGGGTATTATAGGTACATTACCTACTTCCAGAGAATTGTCTTATGGAACATATTTCTTCAGTTATCACACAACTCTGAATCATTGTGATGATCTAAATGGCCTCTTTTGGCAAAATGTTTTTGTAAGAACTCCCATTAATATTACTCTGTATGGAATGAGGAATTTAAAGCAAATATACACATTACTTACAGTTAATAAAAATTACAAGTTAAATTCAGACCAAGGAATTTTGAAAACTAGTTTTCCTAGGGTCTTCTTTTCTGCTTTCCCCTGGGTTCAGTGGGTCTGGGCAAAAATCATACCAAAGCTAACAAATGAAATTAAACCTTACAAAAAATAAGTGGTTTTAACCAACAATCAAGGACCTCTGGCTTACCTAGGTAAACTTATCATGGTGATTAAAAAAAAAAACAACCACCACCTATACTTTCCCATTTGTGTGTGGGATAAAATCATATTGTTTAAATCACCATCACAATTCTAGGCAGATAGATAAATAGGTAGGTAGATAGATCAATCGATTTATCCTTTTTCTATCTATCTATCTATCTATGCCTATCAATCTTTCTATATATTTATATAATTTTTTTAAATCATCCTCACAATTTTTTTCTTGGCTCAGATCCAGGCTTTAACTGATATCTCAAATTTTACATTTCTAAAAAAAAACATTTAGGCAAACTTTTCTCTGAGTCCATAGTTGTACACTGAATAGAATATCATAGCTGAACTTCACTGTACTAGCCTAGAGCTGCACTGTAAAATTCCCTTGACTTAGAATCAAGTTTACAGTCATATAGGGAACATATCTGGTTCTGGCACAATTTGCCTGAGTCTATTTTAAGTCAGAAATATTGGCATACACTTGAATGCTTGTTGTTCCTTATTGAAGAGTACTTAGAAAGAACAATTTCATTGTGTTTAAGTTTATTCCACATAATATCTTGAAGAAGATGCTTAATAAATGTTTGTATGAAGAAATGACACATAGATTGAACATTCTAAAGACCAATAGTTTATGAAAGATAGGAAGCTATAGAAGTTTTGTGTTTTTTTGAAACATGAATGTTTATTTGTTTGTGTTTTCCTTCTCTTTTTTAAAAATTCACTTAATCTAATAAAACTGTAAAGTTTTTCCTTATATTTCAGTAATATTAAGGGGAAAAAGAAGGGATCAGGGTTCTGTATGGTTCAGAGGAATGAAGAACACTTCAAAGAGAGATTTTAGGGCTTGGCTATACATGTTTTTCTCCTGTCTTGGGGGTTGTGGTAAGGAACCAGGTGAGGATGGAGGTGTTTCTTTCCAAGGGATTAATCTGAAGTCAGAGTTGGAAGGCAGTTTTATAATCAGGTTTAGAGGATCAATCTTTAGCTGAATTAGGGTCAGGAGATAGTTATTGTTAAACAACAGTCTGTAAGATATGAAAAACTGTGTAAATAGACAATAAGACTCAGTTCTTCCTAGGATATTGTCCTTTGTCAGAAACCCCTTTGCTCCCCTAAACAACAAATTGAGGAGGCCATGTAAGATAATTTCTAAAGTTCTCTTAACTCTCTAACATTCTTTGCATGCTAGAATGTCAAATATTCTAAATATTGATTTTCTGAGTTTTATTATTACCTGGCTCACACTTATCTTGATATTTTCAAATGTTTTCAGGTTAATGTATCAGATTAGCAATGGTTACTTTATTTATTTATTTGTTTGTTTGTTTGTTTATTTGGGGTTTGTGAGGCAGTGGGGTCACTTGACTTGCTTAAGGTCACACAGCTAGTATCAAGCAACCCCCCTTTAAAAGAGGGGTTTTTGATAAGCAGTATCTATCTGAAACCATCAACAAACATTATATGCTAGAGGCATTACCAGTAAGATCAGGGGTTAAACAAGGATGCCCATTATCATCACTACCATTCAGTATTATATTAGAAAAGTTAGTTTCAACAATAAGCAAAGAAAAATAAATTGAAGGAATTAGAATTGGGAAGGAAGAGACAAAACTCTCACTCTTTGCAAATGACATGATGGTATACCTAGAGAACCCTAAAAAAATTCATCTAAAAAACTATAAGCAACAATTCACAACTTTAGGAATGTCATAGTGGATAAAATAAACCCATATAAATCCTCAGCATTTACTATATATATATGTATGTATATGTATATATATATATACATATATATATGAAACTAACAAGATACAGTAACAAGAGCTAGAAAGAGAAATCCCATTTAAAGTAACTTCAGACAATATAACATACTTGAGAGTCTTCTTGCCAAGGCAAACTCAGAAACTCTATGAAAACAATTATAAAACACTTTTCATACAAATAAAATCAGATATAAAAACCTGGGTAAATCTCAGGTGCTCATGGATAGGCCGAGCTAATATAATAAAAATGAAAATTCTACCTAAATTAAACTGCTTATTTAGTGTTTTACCAATCAAACTTCAAAAAATTACTTTAATTAGCTAGAAAAAATTGTAACTAAATTCATATGGAAAAACAAAAAGTCAAGAATATCAAGAGATTTAATGAAAAAAGTGCAAAAAGAGGTGGCTTAGCCTTACCAGATGTGAAATTGCATTATAAAGTATCAGTCATCAAAACTGTCTGGTACTGGCTAAAAAATAGAGTAGTAGATCAGTAAATAGACTAAGTACAAAAGAGACACCAGGAATGATTATAGTAATCTGCTGTTTGATAAACCCAAAGAGTCCATCTTCTGGGATAAGAACTCATTCTTTGATGAAAACTATTGGGGAAATTGGAAGATAGTATGGCAGAAACTTGGATTAGACAATCTCCACCCTATACCAAGATAAGATCATAATGGGTGCAAGATTTGAAATAAAAGAAAATATTATAAGCAAACTAGGAGAAGGAGGAATAATTTAACTGTCAGATCTATGGAAAGGGAAGCAGTTTATGACTAAGGAAGAGATGGAGAATATTATTAAAAAACAAACTAGATAATTTTGATTACATCAAATTAAAAAAAACTTCTGCACAAACAAAACCACTGTAATCAAGATCAGAAGAAATGTGGTAAATTGGGAAACAATTTTTCCAACTCTTGTTTCTTACTAAGGACTCATTTCTAAAATATATAGAGAACTGAGTCAAAGAGCAAACTTTGGAGTTTACACAAAGACCAAAGATTATTACCTTCAATTTTTAAAAAATTCTTATGTACTACATAATTTTGCTATCTCTATTTTTTTTATTTTTTTCCTCAAGAATATGATTTATCTCTCAACAAATTCAATTTTGATCAATTGAACAGCATGCAAACTATGTAAAAATTATCAGATTGCCTTCTGGCGGGGAGGGGAGAGGGAACAGAGGGTGGGGGAAAAATTGTAAAATTCAATACCTTACCAAAAAATGATAGGTAGAAACTATTGTATATAATTGTAAAACAAAATATTTTTTAAAAGTTTGTGAACTTGTTTTTCATATATGTGTGTGTATGTGTATATATATATATATATATATATATTATATCATATTCTGAATATTATTTGTTTTCTTTGTATCCTACATAAAAAAAAACTTTGTATCCTACATAAAAAAAAACTTCATTCAGGTAAGGGATCCATAGGCTGTATCAAAAGGATTGTCTCACACATGTTTGGAATATGTGTTATAAAGAAATATAGCTGGAAAAAGAATACAGGATAAAACCAATAAATGTTTCAGGAATCCCACATGAATCTGTAATTTCTAGGTCAGGGGTGGGAAAGTCTGACTAGGGTCTTTATAAGTTCCAAAAAAATCATTTGATCTGATGATGCCAAGGCAACCACAGGCAGGACTTGAAATTCAATAAATCTAGGATCTTTTTAGGGGTGAATTAATTAAATCTTTGACCAAATTCAGCAGGCTAATTTTTAAGTTGATAATTTTGTATGAATTACAAATAATATTATAAATATCCAAATGACCCTTGGCAGAAAAAAAAGATTCCCCATTCCTAGATGGTCAGTTTGCTATCAAGTGTTTTGATTAATCATTTTAAGCTTGCATAGACTGTCTCCCTGAATGCATTACCACTGGCCCTTTCCCTAGGACATATTGGTACCTATAAACTGACTCATACTCCTTACATGCCTGTAATACTCACAATATAGTCCTTTGATTCTGAAGTTTAAGGCGATACAGATTTAAGTGAGAGCCCTGTTACATTTCCCTTAGGTCAATGATAATACTTGCCTCATAACGTGTTCATGCTCTAATCATGTCTTTTGCTTATCATGATGATGGAAATTTTGAATAAGCCCCAGCTAGTGCATTTTCTGTCAACATATTAGGTAATAACCATGAATATAAAATATCAAAGTATTTAGTTGAAACAGAACAGTAAAGGCAATAAGAAGGAAAACAATCAAGCAATGTAATGATTTTTAAACTCTTCCCAACCACAAAATCATTATAGTCTTTCATAGACTTTGATACTGGTAGGGAAAGGGGTAGTTCTCTGCAAAACTCACAAATAAGTAAGGAATGCTTATATGTTGCTATAACAGCTTTTGTGTCTCCAATGACCAAGAACCAGATAGTACTCTTTGCTTCTTAACTCTACCTTTAACAGTTCTATTGACCAGGTTTCACAATGCTTTCGTCACTGATGTTTTACTCAAACTCTATAATAATCATCTAGTAAGTCTCAGTCCCCTCCTACTTTTTTACTACCTCAATCAATTAACAACATTTATTAAGCAACTTATATGTACTAAACACTGTACAAGGTGCTAAGGATACCTGGAGCTGATGGTTTTTGTCTTGCAGGCCTACCTCCACAACAAGTTATCTGTTCTCTTTACCCTCCCTTAATTCTCAGTTCAAAAAATCCCAGTCCATGTAAAAAAAACCAAAATTCAAATTTGCAGGCACATTAAAATATCCATTTACTGAATATAGTATAGAGTATTGTAGAGCCATAGGCAATTATACCAGATGTATAGGTTGCATATAGTAGCTCAAACACAAAGAATACATGCAAGTCCACCATATAGTCCATCATTTAGATGAATTACATATACTAAATCCAACATTGGTATGACATAGACTACATAACATCATAAGAGATTCATAGAAAAATACAAATAATAAATGAATATTCCATTAGTGAGAACAATCTGTCATCTCATTACCTGGTCACTAGCTAGATAGTTTTGATTTCCATGATAACTTATTATAAGTTCTGTGCCCTATATGTCATTAATACTTCAGATTTTGAAGTCCCTGTCCTTGGGTCATGTATGACTGAAGTCAAGTATGACTAGTTCTAACACTAAATGAACTACAGGTCTGTAGATACTCTCCATTCCTCACAACTGGAGAATTAAGTCTTTCAGTTCACTAATATTGGATAATTGTTTTTCATTGTGAAACTCTTTAAAATTTATCAACTGTCTTGCCAGAAAGATAGAATTTTTCTTTTTCAGTATTGAAATTCTTATCATCAGAATAAATATTCTATGAGTATGGGTAGAAAAATACTAAATAATTTTATAAACATTGTTACCCTGAAGAACATGGTAATAGTCCTTGTCTGTTCATTTTTTGAATGTGTCTTGTGAGCTAGAAGCATTGTGTTAAAAGTTTGTCACCCTACTCTATAACTGCTGGGATTTGAAGAAAAAAATGATAATTTTAAATTGCATACTAGTCTACTCAAATATTTGTTACTATTTTGGGAAAATACCATTAACAACAGTGGGTAATTTGTAGGAAAGTTCATTTAACCAGTTATCTTCCCACTTTCCCCTATGTAATTGAACTTAGTTTTCTAGACTATATTAAATTAATAGGATAATTCATAACCTCTTTTTTCCTCTGGTCTAGTAGATCAAGTGAACATCACCTATTGATGGCTTCTATAGGTGGCATCTCCTAATTCAAGGAATTTTATGCTTTAATAGAGTCTGGTTTTTTTAAGTTCCCCTTATACCCCCTTAACTAGCTTTTTTTTTTTTACCTTGAGTATCATAAAGTACTTTCTCTGATTGAGTTTTATTTTATACAGTGTAAGGATTAAAAATTCAAACTTGAAACTAGTGGGTTGGATTAGGAAATATATTAAGGCCTTTTTCAGGTCTAAAATTTTATGATTTTATGTAAAATATTGAGATATGGTTGGATAGCCATCCAGAATCCATCTTGGACAAAAATTGAAAAAAATATCTATCAAACTTTTATTGTTTGCCCTTCATTTTTAAAAAGGACCAGTGACATCACAAGTGATATATTGACTTTGATTCAAGTAAGAAAGGATTGTGCAAAGTCATCAGCCTTACTTTTTTTATTGTTATCAAAGATCAGTGACAGAACAAAAGTCAAAATAAATGGTGATGGCCTCGGATGTAATGGATAACTTTGTTGTCTGACCAAACTCTTAAGGTGCTGTGGAGGCCCCTTCTTTAGCCACCTTCATAACAGTTGGAATATGTTATCTCAATTCTCTGGGGGCAGTCTTCACATGCATGGGATAGATATCCCCCAACTCACCAATATGTTTGAGACCTATTGGTTACTCTTAACCTGGTTTAGCAATTCTCAGTGGAACGAGTTTTAGTGACAATATTTTTGTTAAGATTAAAGGTAATGAAAGAAACAATGTACTGCTGACAAAATTGAAAGAGATTTTGAAATTAAATTTTAACTCTGAAAGCTGGATGAAGTCTTATAAATAATTTAGTCCATTTCCCTCATTTAATAGAAAAAGAAACTGAGATCCAGGCAAGCAAAAGTAGGTAACAACAAAGCTAAGAATAAGACCCTATTTCTTAATTCCCCTTCTAGTATTGTGAGAATGGAAAAGTTGAAATGGACTTTCACCTGTACATGACCAAGAATTTTCTCTCCTCTTTTCATTACTCCATGATTATTTTCTTAACTACAATTTCTGTCAAAAAGAAACTAGGTGTTATGTGGCAAGGTTGTCAATAAGACTAATAGCATTTCTATAATCAGCTGAAAAGTAAATCTATCAATCAGTTAAATTTTTCTTTTTCTTAGAAATCAATATTTCTTTTTCTTAGAATTAATCAGATTTATTAAAGAAAAACCCACCCTGACCTACCTAATAAGATGGTTGGTCTATTTATCATGAATACACGAGACAAGCATTGTGTTATCTAAACAAAATATCTAAATAATATTCTTTAGCTTATGTTAAGAAAATGTATAAAAAGTGTTACTTCTAATAAAAATCAATCGATGATAGTTTAGGATACTGAGAAGCAAAAAACAAAGAAAATACAACAGTATGGTTAAGGAAACCTGGTTAATTTTTTTAAGATCTGAATAACAGGAAATACCACTACCCTTTCAACATTGTGAAAACAATTTTCCATTTGACTGTGTTCTGATACACAAAGAATTTTTTATTATGTCAGCAAAGTAAATACAGTAATATGTAGTAAGACTTAGAATGTTCTACTAAATTAATAATGGTTTATTTACTAAAGTAGAAACCCCAGTGAGAAGAGAGAATTAATATATTGGTGGATATATTTTTGAATAAATTTTTACCAAATGTTGTACATTATTAGAAAAATATAAAGTAGATGTTTTGTTTTATTTAATTGGAAAGATGTGTAAAATTGCATAGCTTTAGAAACATTATATAAATTTTGAGTGATTTTTATTATTATTATTGCTAAATTGAATATGGAATATTAGATTAATGTGATGCTTGTGCTTAGGGAAGTAAGCCAGGATTAGCCTATGTAATATGATTTTGAAAGACACTAGGAAGATACTTCTCCCCATACATTTCCCACTGATTTCTTAAATCACCCAGTCTATCATTCATTTTTTTAATTGTTTCTCTTTTCTTAGAACTTTTTTAGAATGCAAAAAGGATATAAGGAGTAATTCTTTTCATTTTGTTGCAGATTTATTTAACAGATCATTTTATTCTTAGCAGAAAAGAAGGGACAGTCTGAAAGCATGAATACCTCAGCTGGAAGTTCATTAAAGAGTGGAACCAGGATTTAGGTAGGAGAAGGGTGGTAAAAGTCAACTTATCTTCTTCCACCATTGCACCTGACATTATAGGTGCCTGTTATTTGAACCATATAAAATGCAAATTGAATGGCACTCCCAATATTTTTATCCTTTAGACCCTACTTCTAAACACTAGGCTATGATAGATAATTCAGAGAAAAGTTTGGAGTGCCTACCTTTGTGAAAACTAACCTAAGAATTTCTCAAAGTTAAATTAAACAGAGTAGTAGGATTTAAAATAGTTTTGAGTAATAGTGGTTGTTAATAAATTCATGAAGATTTTTTTGGAGTGGTAGGAAGTTGGTTATAAGTGCTGTATCAAACCTTTTATAAATGTCCCATCTATTTTCTAAGTTAATGTATTATGTTTATTCTTCTAATTGATGAAGTCTAGGGTTTCTTGTTTTTTTATTTAAAGGCCTTGGGATCACTCTTATTTATATCATTTGGGACATAATCTCTTTTCTGTTGTCCATAAAATATGTGTATATGTATATATATGTAGTAGGTGTATATATATATATATATATATGTATATGTATGTATAAATGTATGTATATATGAATTCTATGCAATGATGTTTTTTTCCACTGAAGCAGTACTTGTTATATGCCTTTTTATTTTAAAAAATCAGAAGTACCTGGTAACTTTTAATGTTTTTTCCAATTTATTCAGGGTGAGCTTAAATATGGTTTATTTTAAAGATGCCATCAAATAGTATTTGCATTAAGGAGAAAAAAGTCAGCCCAGAATAGGTTGACAGTTTTATAGGAGCAGTAGGAATACTGTGGTTGTGAAGGTTATTCTAGGTTCCAGTTTTATTACTAAGTAGTGGCATGTAAATGAAGAATATTTGTCTTAGATACTGAATTGCATGATTTTTCCTCTTGAATAGGAGTTGCCTTTGATTCTGGTCCAAATCATCCTTATTTAATAATACATTTTTGCACAGCATAGAAACCATTTTTCTCTAGAGTTTTGCATTGTGTCGTGACAAATGATAGACAAAGCTGGCAACCCCTTTTACAAGATCTGCAAAGCCTGTCTCCAGACATTGTGACATTGCTACAGACAGGTTTTGTTATCCATAAATTTACAGCTTATTCCAGTCTCTTCATAAATTGACTAAATTTTTTTGAAAGAAAAAAAATATATAGGTGTATAAAATACCCAGTTACAGGTTGTGTTCTATTTAGCCCTTGATTGAAACGTATTGCTCCTCAGTATCTTTTAGCTATGAAAATTATAATATGGAACAGAGATTAGAATGAAATTATCATGGCTAGAAGGCATTTACTCAGTGGTGGCAGCCACATAAACCTGGGCCCTGAGAATGATGATAATACATTAGGTTCTGCATGCCCGATATTATTGCCGTACTTTATGTATGTTTCATTTATACTATTTCGCACACACCAGCAACGCTGACAGATAGGTAATTACTCTCTGCGCCAATGAACACTTATCAGCACCACCGCTGTTTATTGCGGGAATGAAGTGCGCTTGTCAGTCAAGGTCACTTGTTTGTGTGTCCTCTTTAATAGTTCTTTCACAGTTGTTGAACTTTGCATACAGTTCTTATGGCAGGGTTCCTAGAGGTTCCTTTACTACATAATGTGTTTCTTGTGTTATCAAAGTCACTTGTATTTATCACTTTAATTGATAAACAACCATGTTGCAGGAAGCAGATCTGAAGATGGGAAAAAGCATATTTTGCTAGTCAGCTGATCCCAGCAGGTATTTCGTAATGAATGACCTCAAGGAAAGGCATTCAACAGACTTTTTTTTTTGAGATGATGACAGGCTGCCAACCTCCGCTAGTGAAATTTCATCTTATAATGATAACCTTAATTTCATCTGCTGATGAATCCTGACACAGTTTTATAACTATTATCCAGTTAACATTTGTACTTCCTGGAAGTATTTTTTGCTCATTCATTCTGAATATAACCCAAGAGATTATTTTCATGCTTTGTATATTTATATAATGGCCCAGATGCATTTGATTTGTGTTTTAACCTATCATGTTAATTTTTTTTAGATATGTGCCATGAAGCCTCCCCTTCTAGTAAAAAAATATTGATTATCATTGGGCCAAAGCTTTGGTCTTGCTCAAAAATTAACATGGTGTGTGTCATGTTCTTTTTAAAGTAAAGATAATTTCAAAACCATGGTGGCCATCCCATTCGGCCTGTAATTTCATCCGTCATAAAAGAAAGAAACTGCTTGAGCCTCCCCCCTCCCTCCTTTTTTTCTTGGTCTGCCACAGGCGCTTTATTAGAAACCAGAATAACCTCTAGGATATAATAATTTATCCAGTCAAGATAACTGGAGCTATTTCCTTAAGCCTGTAATCAGCCTGAGTTTGTGTGTTGTGAGATTTATATTGCAGTTGCTTATTACCAAAGAAACAGTTAAAAAGGATTTATGTTAGTGCATGTTATGTGTGTGTCTGGAATTTTTGTGTATTTAACTCCTCTCCTTGCCTACTCATCTCTCTCCTTCTCTCCCCCTCCCCACCTTCCTCATCTACCCTTTTAACCTGGGGCATTCTTGTCAAGTGGAGAGCATACCTATACCTACAATTAAATGCAAATTTTATTCAGGCATTAAAGCAGAATCACATTCATTCATTAACCTAAATGATTCTTTTATTTGGAAAAATATATCAGCACATGGTAACATCACATACTGCTTACAAGGAACTATAGTTCCCTGTTTGTGTCCACATCTATCATTTCATTATTAAAGAATTGAACTATTGAAAAGGTGCCTGTGGATGTTTCTGTTAATTTGATTATACCCATAGAAAAAGAATTTAATTCCTTGGCAGTCACTGGGTCTCATGCCTAACAGTGTGAGTCTAATCTTACTGGAAGGTGTTAAAATCCACTGGCCAGGTCCTGTAAGAAGGAAGGTTGGCAATTTGGTTTCCTTCGGAACCCAGGTTAATACTATACCTTTGCATTTTCAAACTGCTCCCATCTCTTAGTTCTTAGTTACCAGAGTGTTACAAAGGAAGGGTTTTGATCTCATGTAGATAGCATAGCATTAATTACCCTGACACTAATTAAACTGCATCAAACAAATACCACCGTGTTCCTCAGGGGGACAACAGAAGGCAGTTTAAAATAATTACTGGAGCTTCATGCATGTGTGAAGTTTTCATTACTCTTAGGACACAAGCAAAAGAGATTTGATATCATTAAAGCCCCCCCCCTCCTTTTAGTGATTGCAAAAGAAAAAAAAATGACTAAAATTTCCTTGGAGCATATTGATGTCTAAATAGTGGCGATTCCAATTCCTGCGAATAGTAACTTTTCTTTAAGGATTGTGAGTCTGTGAAGCAGGAACAGGTGTTCCAGTTCACATTCTGGTATGATTATGTATTAGCTTATGTTTGTCAGACCATTTCATTAACCACCCACTGCTATCACATATACATATACTTTGTTCTTTCTGAACCATGAAATGAAATGCATATATCTTCACTAATGCTTGCTATCAATGTAAATGAGAAAAGGAGGCTTATTACCAATCACTGCTGCTGTGAAGCACACACCTCTGTACAGTTACAGGTAATAAACATCTTTTCATAAGTAGGAAGCAAAGATATATTGCATTTGGACTATAACAAGCAATGGCTCTGGGCTACTACTTTTGTATTAATGGATTATAATTCCTGTGCACATTTAGATGTGTGCAGTGGAATCATCCTAAAGCATGTGTCTCCTCTAGGCACCCAAATCTGTTGTATTTTGTCATGCTTGTTTATATATTTTAAGTGTTTTGAAGTCAAAAACTTTGCTTGTCAACAGTTAATGCACCAGTTTCTCAGAGGAAAATTAGAACCTCTTTGCATCATTGAGCAAGTTTCCTGTGTCTGTGGATCAGTGGCCACTAATGTCGGGGTAGTTTTATGGTCTCTACAAGAGTGGATGTTGAGGATTGGTGCAAAAAAAAACCATACCTTAACAAGACAGATGTGATGAGAGGAAGTAAATGACATAGCCAAAAATGATATGCAGTGATACCAAACTTTTCATATAATGGATGCCATTATGTTTTCTAATGCTGCCTCTTAGTGCTAGTGGATTTGATCCTTCCACAAAACCTGGGTCTAGATATGCTTATAACACAAAATATATTTTCACAAGGTCACTTACCCTGTTTATTTCAATGACATATGATCAGTGTGGATAAAGTTGTTTGGGATTTAGCATCCAATGCCAATCACCCACTCTGGATGGTGTTTGGGATTAAAAAAGGTATATGGGTCATTTCCAGATTTATGCAACTCGTATTTCATTCACTGGATGGCTTGTAGAATGTGATGATTAAAGAGTTTTGTGTATGCTGTGCTGCATTTCCTAAGCAATTTATTTTTACTCCATTTGAAAGGCAGTAATTTAGAGAAATTATGCATTATTGAAAATTTCCAGTGATTTAAAAATTTTAAATAATGTCAGATATTTTAGGAAACCTGTTTGGTAATATAGTACAGAATTAGTGTTTTGTAATTGTCATACTTAGCAAAAAAATTCAAACTGATTGTAGAAGAAACAGAAAATTAATCCAGTTGTAGAGATTCTGTGAGTCCAACAAATGTGCAAAAAAAGAGTACTTTTGTTCCTGTAAAGCCAGATGGTTTATCCTATTTTAAGCTGATAGTAACTTCATGCATTTCTTTTGAATGTCATTGGTTTTAACTGGCAGACAGTATCTACTATTAGAATTTTCCTTATTCCTGGATGATTTAAAGGGTATTTTTGGAACATTTGGATGATCAAACTGTACACTAAGTAAAAATTTCCTTACACTTAGCTCATACTTGAAAAAAAGTGTTTATATAATGAAAAAAACCCTCTAAAAATGAACAGTTCTTTTTTTTTTTCTTTCTTTTGACATGATGTTGACAGAAGTCGCTTTGATGTAGTTTAGAGTCATGAATTTTCTATCTGTTCTGTTTTTCCTGGGGCTCCATCTACTCAGACATCCTGATCTGTCATTTTGTAACACTTTGTGAAGTGCTTGACAGATAGTGGTTTTGACAAGTGCTGGACATCAGCAGCAATTCAGAATAAGCAGTGTATATTTCTCCAGGTAAAGTGACAAGATGTCCAAAAGCGTAAGAAGAATTGTGTAGTCTTCAATCATGTCTAATGTGATAAAGCAAGACTTTTTTGTGTTCCCATTTGTTTTCCGCTGCATATTTACTGAGACTTAAAATTGTACAAGCACTTGAGAATAGAGATGCTTTCTTATTTTTATAATGCTTAACAGTAGGAGGCATTTTTGATTACAAGAGCAAAAACTGACCAGTTTTGATTAGTTGACCCCTACAACATAACATAATGATAAGTCTGTTAAAAATGTAATAAATTGAGGTGGACAATCTTCTGAAGCCTTTAGGGGAAATAGTTAACATAACTAATATGTACTTGATTAACTATACTATGCTTTTAAAAATATTGTCAGTTCTTGCCTTCCCCCATTGGTGGTAAAAAAGCACAAATGAAGAGATTCTCTCTTATGTGCCTTGACTAGATCTATTGACTAGCATGGTCATTTGAGACCCTGATGGGGCAAGTTCTTTTCTATTGTGAAATTACATAGTGTAAGCTATAGTGATGAGTCATCAGTATATAGATTGTACCATATATTGAAAATATAACACATTTCATTTAATTATTTTGAATCTGTATTCACTCAAGAAACAGCTGTTGAAAGTTGAATAGGATACAAAATGGCATAGCCTGAAGATGCCCTTGTTCACTCAGCTAACTCCCTTTTGATGTGATGCCTACTGGCAGGATTGGGTGGTGAATTCAACTTCTTTGACAGCCATCAGCCCCACTGACCAGAGGTTTCAGGTTTTGCAGTGAGGGAAAAGAGTATGTTTGGGGGGGAATCCATAATTTAAAATTTTTTTCAGCTGCCAGATTTAAGGCCCCTGCCAACAGCTATCTAAATCAACACCATGCCAACATGTTCTGCAGTCGGAAGGTCACTTCAACATCTGGCCCTACAGTCTTGTTCTTTAAGGTTTGTCATGGGGCAGCATCTGTTTATGGAGTCTTTTCCAACCTCTCTTTGATCACTTTGACAGCAAAAAGAAGCTTCTATCACACAGACTGAGCTAGGACTTTTTAAAAATCAAGAATGTGAAACATTTCAAAACTGGTGGAATTTCATAGAATGTGTTTCCTATTTACTTTTTTCTTGAATTCGACATTTACAAAGCAGAGGAAGAAGCAAACAGGTGATCCTTTCTATTCTTGTGGTTCCAAACGATATTGCCATAGTCACTAGGTTCAAGATGTAAGGCGGGGGGGGGGGGGGGGGGGGGGATAATGCTAAGGAGGTCTTGTCTGTTTGAACTTGGTCAGCAATTAAAGGAGAAAAAGTTTAAGTGAGTAGATGCTTAGCTCCTGTTGACCCAGAGGTCCCCTCTCCAATCCATTTTTCTGTGCATATGCCAAGTAGATATTCCTAAAGCATCATTCTCCTCCTCAAGAGCCTTTAGCTTCAGGCTCCTTCATCTCTAGTATAAAATTTTTCTTTGATATTTCAAAACTTTAAGTTCTGACTCTAAACCAAGGGTTCTTGACTTTTGACTTAGAATCTTTTTGTCAGTCTGATAAAGGCTATGAATCTCTTCTCAGAATAATTAGTAGCCTATTCATAATGGAAGGAAATGACAAATTTCAGTTAGAGGCTGTAAACATAAAGATATAAGGTTTTTTTTTCCTATCTAGATTAAGTGACCATAATCATACCTAAATAAAGAATCCCTGTTCTCACTTATCTTTCAGACTTTTCTCACAAGGCTTCTTTTATATTACTCTATATTCCAGATAAATCTGCCTGGTATCTTCAAAACAATTCACTCTATCATCTCCCTCCTACATTCCAATTCTCATATGTATGTCTTTACAACTAGATAGTGCAGCGGATTTATCACTGGATCTGTAATCAGACTTGAGTTCAAATCCAGTTTCAGACATTTACTAGTTGTGTGACTTTGGCAAGTCACTTAACAGCTGTCTGTCTTAATTTTCTCAATAGTAAAATGGGGAGAAAAATAGCACTGCCCAGAATTGATGTGAGGATCAAACAAGCTAATATTTGTAAAACAGCACAGTGCCTGGTACATAGAAGGTGATAAAAAAATCCTTCCCTTCTCTTTTCTCCCTTTAACTCCTTTTCTCCTTTCTTTCCTTCCCTCCTACTTACCTTCATTTCCTCTCTCCCTCACCGCCTCCCTTCTTCCCTCAACCTGAATTTCTTTGTACATAAAATGGTGACATTTTACAAACTCCATTAATTGCTTTTTTAATAGTTCTGATTCCAATCCTTACCATTAACTTTAAAAGGAGTAAATCTTAAAACATTTTCATAATTTCCTTTTATTTTTTATTAATTTAATATTCATTCAGCAAACATTGATAGGCCAAAAATAATTTTTATGTTAGATTGGATTTATTTGCATATTTTCCTGTTATATTTTTTTTACATTTCTATTCTCAAATTTTCATTCTAAATGACAACACAACAAAATTTTTGAAATGCTTACTATGTACAGAGAGGTAGGTTAAAGGTTGGGGGAAAGATAAAGTCCTCAAGCTTTGATGAACTTATAGTTGAAAGGGGTAGTAAAGGTCTCATCACAAATAGCAGATAGAGCTCAGAATAATGTACTGTGTGAAGCCTCAGGTAGTAGGCTTTTATTGGCATCATGAAGGAGAGCAGTATGGTTTTAAAAAGTGAGTTGGAATTCAACAGCCAAAGTGGAAGCAGAAGGTCATTGCAGGCATAGGGAAACATGAATAAAGGCACAGGGGCAGGGAGCAGATCAGTTTGGCTAAAGGGTGGAATGTACAAAGAAGAGTAACAGGCATAAAGTTGTCAGGGGCTTTAAATGGGGAGCAGAGAATGCAAGTTTCCCAACAGATATTAGGATCCATAGAAGATTTTTGAATAGATGAGTAATATAACCAGATCTATGTGTAGGAAAGATGTGGGGTTGTTTGGGGGGTGGATGGTTTGCTAACACTATGAAGAGATTAGAAGACAGAGAATAGAGATGGGATGACCTCAAAGTAGGATTTTATAATAATTCAAGTAGATGACAATGAGCACTTCCACTATCCATGGGGATGGATTTGTGAATGTTGTAGGCAAAAGGATGTGTTCGATTTATTAGAGGTTAGAGGGAGAAAAGAGTTAAAGACAATCCCAAAGTTGAGAAAATGGAGTTGAGTTATTGAGTTGTTTTTCAGTTAACTAGTTGTGACCTCATTTGGGGGTTTTCTTGGCAGACAGATTGGAGTGATGTAGTCTTTCCTTTTCCAGTTTATATGACAGATGAGGAACTGAGGCTAACAGGGCTAAGTGACTTGTCCAAGGTCACTCAGCTAATTAGTGTCTGAGTCTGGTTTTGAACTCCAAAAAAGGAGCCTTCCTGACCCCAGGTTTGATACTCTATCCATTATGCCATCTAGCCTTTGAAGAATATGGAAGGATGGACCAATTTTTCTACCACAGACAAAAATAGAAGAGTCTAAATAAGATATATATTTAGAGAAAAAAGAAAATGAGCTCTATTTGAAACATGTTAAATTTGAGGTGTAGGTGGGCCTTTGAGATGCAGATGTCCTCTTTTTTGGAAATTGAGGTCTAGAATTCACAAGAAGTCAGGAAAAATTAGAGATGTTTTCATGGAGATAAAACTTGAAGTACTAGGGGTAAATGAGATTTTTAAGGACTATAATGTAAAGAAGAAAGTGAATTAGATATTTGGAAAATGTTCATATTAAGGCATCAGGGACAGGATAAGAAACCAAGGAGACAGGGATGCTATTAAAGTAGTAGAAGGAGAATCGGGGAAATAGAGTATCTCTGAAGTCTAGAATGGGAGGGTATCTAGCAATTAGGCAAAATTGGTAGTGTCAAAAAAGAGAAGAAGACCATTTTAACATTAGATTTGATGTTTAAGTATTGTTGGAAAGAGTAAAACAGAATGCTGATAATTTTCTTGGAGCAGGATTGGCTTTATGTGAATTTTGAATTAGTTTCCTCTATTAGATTATAGGGTAGAAAGTAATAGTTATGTCTTCTCAACTGAAATGACCCACTTCTACTATTTTAGTTGAAAATCCTGGCAATGTACCATATAATAACAAGGAAAGTAAGATTAATCTTAAAATTAATGTCTTTTTAATCTTTAAAGGGTTTCTTACAAAAAATAACACACGTATATTGTTACTCAAGATTTAATAATGTGCATTCAGCATCATTCAACATTAATGAAATGAATATAAAAAAATTTCTTTGAAGTAAAAACCAATTTGAATTTAATTTCTTTCTTAACTTGCGATCAAAGGAAATCCTCGAAGTCTTTAGGTTGCAGAACAGTTGACAATCTGCTTTGGTAGAGGGAGTTTCTTTAACCATTAAAATCACAGAGTACAGACTAAAGCAAAATCATTTTTATAAGGAAAATATATAAAAAAATTCTTCTATATAAATGGACCTGAGTTTTTATATATAGATATTCTTGGTGTACTTAATGAAATCTGTTCCATTGCTTTAATAATCATATCAGAGATATACATGTTAGAGGGGAGATCCATGAATGAATGGCTTGGGGTTATCAAATTTACCAATCTCAGCCCTATTTATACTGGATCATGCTATATATGTGACCATTAGCCAGTCATTTTAACTTTATGATCAAGTTTTCTTCTATGGTAGCTGGGCTAAATGATTCTAAGGTTCTTTCCCATTCTTAATTATGTGATTCTCTTACAAAGGATAATCATTTATAAGTATAAATAAGGTCTTAATTACAATCTCAGAATAGGAAAATATGAAGTTTTTATCTTTGACTTCTTCCTTTAAAATTAATTTGGAGGTCAGAGGGCAGAATTGGGATACACATTGTTCATGTCACTCATGTCAGCTTAAAACATCCCTTATTCCAGCCCCCCATCATTTTTTATTTACTTAGTGTGTGTGGATGTGCATGTATGTATGTATATATACATATATATACATATACATATACATATATATATATATATGTAAAATATCCTTATATGCATTCCCTGTTAGAATGGGTGGTTCACCTGGCTATTTACTGATAGATACTAATTACAGGGTCAAAGGTTTTAGTAAAACTGAAAAATATAAGAATAACAGAGTCCTTTATTAATGAATTTTCTACCTATCTTTCATATTTTGTATAGTCAGTTCTAAAGTATTGTAATTTACATATATTTATACACATCGAGTGTTTATATGTAACAACATATACACACATGTATATGTGTCAATGCATATACACAATTATGCATATAAACACATATATACATATATTTCAACTGATGGGATTATTGATTTATAATTTTTTGTTTTTATATCACGTGTGTAAATATAAATATTTATATATGTGATTGGAAGAGATAAATGAAATTTTAATATAAACCCCATATTTCTTATATTTCATTCATTTTTCATCTGATCCAAACTAATCCATGTTATGAAAATAAACCCCATAAACAAGGTGTATAAATAATATACCTGCTTTAGAGGGCAACTATAGAATTTTTTAAAATTAACTTAGAGAATTTAGTGTATAACTTTGACCACCAGAGGGAGCATGTATTGTTAGAAATGGGAAAGGAACCCATGAGAATTAAAACACAGGATGCTTTCAGGGTTTTGATGGTAATCCATTGTCTCTTCACAAAACCAAATACACAGAAAATCCCAGAGTTACATTTCATTTCAGGGATCTATGAATTTTAACCATTCAATGTCCTTCAGCCAAAATGTTCCACAAAAGCAGCTTTTGAGTATTGTCTAGAAGAAATTAAGATTTCTTAAAAATATAGGAACATTTTACATTTTTTCTGCAATGCTTATTCCTCCTCTAATGAAGAAAGAAATACTTTTTTGGAAGCCCCTTTTTCATGAACTTTACATATTGCTTGGAAGTTAACAAACCAAGGAAATTAGCAAAATTGAATCAAGTTCTGCTATTTAATGTTACTTTAAAATGTCCCATGTAGTCAGACAACATCTATCCAGAGTGCTATTTTAAGGGAGTCTGTGTTGGGGTTCAGCACTGAAGAACGAATATGAGAATTTCAAAGATATTGTCAGGTTTTGGAAAACCCATCCAACTTCTCTTTCTAGAGGTTTCATAAAGAAAAGAAAGTCTTCTCTTAAAGCCCTCAAATGTGCATCATGAAACAACAGCTGGGCAAACTATTTTCCTCTTGACCTGCTGATGGACCTCACCCCTAACCTGTAGGGATTTCCTTCTTGGGTTAGAGGGTAATTAATTCTTATGTCTGGTTAACTCTTGGCTGCTCTTTAGAGATTGTCAAACAAGTAGTGGTTGTAATACGTGCTTTTGGAGAATGGCTTTATACACAAAAAACTGCGGTTTAAGCACCTTAGAGCTGAGGAATGGAAGCAATTTCTATTGCCTTATGAACATGACACTCTTTCAATTAGAAGAATCCATCTTTTAATACCCCCATTCATTTTTTCATATTTCTAGGTAATGCCTATTTCATTATGGACCACATGGACTTGGATAGTTTGACCTTAAGCAACCATGAATTTCACATATTTCTAGTGATTGGTTTAGGATCTTTCTTCTTTCAAACTAGTCAACTTTAAGCTAACTGCAAATGAATCTCAGGGCAAAGCGAAAGCTTCTTGAGAAATAAGGACTTCTTTTAATTTAGTGTTTATGCCCCTACTTCTTAGAACTAATAGATGGTTAATAAAGTGTTCATCAGATTGGATCTTCATAGATCAAATGGAATATCAGTTCCTATACCAGGAATAATCTAAAATTAATCAATCAATAAACATTTATTAAGTATTTATCCTTTGTCAGACCCTGTGCTAAGGATGGAATGATACAAAGAAAGGCAAAAGACAATCCCTCATATTCTGCTAGCAGATGAATCAGACTGTACCTGGCATGGGTAACAAAATGCAACTGGGTGAAAAATTATGGGTTTCTTGCCCTAAAAGAGGATCTCAAGAACTCATTTATCTACCCTCCACTCATTATGATCAGAGAGAATGAGGGGACAAGGGGCAAAAGGATACTAAGGAGCTATGAGTTTCAGAAATAAATTTCTTGAGACAGTGATGAAGTATAGGCAAGCAACCAGATTAGAAGTAAAGTAATGGATAATAGAATTTTTCATACTTATATTTGGAACATGAAACCCTGGCTCAAAAAGAAATAGGGAAGTATTTCCCATTGACCATCTCTACTGTTGTTCCCATCCCATGCATAGAATCACTAACATCTCTCAAACTGAAGGAAGGCACCAACTTAAAGCATTATTGCCTTTGTTCCGTCCTATGGCAAAAATCTTGCTGGGGATAGGAGAGGTTAGTTCCAAATCAGAGTTTCAAATAACTTATTAGGAGAGCTGACAGTTTCACAATGAGTAAAATATAGCAAGAATTCACAAATCTATCCAAATACTTAACTAGACAGAGATTCTGTTTGATTCTGTTATTACTCTCTGCAACTTTTAGTCTTAAGAAAGTTGCCTAGAACTTTTATCTTGAACATAATGAATGACTTGGCCAGGGTCACACAACCAACCATTGTGTATTAAAGGCAAGGTCCAAGTCTTCTTGGCTCATAAGCCATTCTCCAGTTAGTACTCCAAATGTTTTATATATACATATACATATATGTGTGTATATATGTGTATATATATATATATATATATATGAATGACTCAATAATTTATATAAAGCAGATAGTCCTAGCTGATGTTCAGTTTTCCCATGTGGGCAAATATGTACTTCATTAATATAATCCTTATTTGCAGAGAAAGTTGCTCTCAAAAATAAATTATGCAGACACAAAACAAAAGCAAAACTAACAGTCACAATGACTCTTTGAAAAAATTAATGCATGAGAAAAATTAAATTGGAATAAATGTGATATTGTTCTTACCTTAAATTTTCATGCTCTTACCCCATACTCCAATGCTGATCATGCCATCTTTCCATAACGATATAAAGGCCCTAATGGTTTACAATTGCTGAACATCCCATGATGCTTTTCATGAGAGGCAGGCTATTAACCCTAATGTCCTGGCAGGATTCCAGGTTGGTTAATTAAATCCCTCCTGTAGCTTCAAAAGATACACTATTCTTTATTCTCAATTGTTGGTTAGCTCTATTGAGTAGCTAGATTTTACCTTAAAGAGAGCATTGATGATGTGTCAGTAGTGAATGAGGTGTCAGTCTAAAGTTATATAATTTTTCATCATTGTAAAAGTATATGCATTATCCAAAGAATTTGAAACAGATACCAAAAAACAAAACAATATACATTACATTAAAAAATAAATTCAGGATCCATTTAGGGGGAAAAAAGGTTTTTTCAAGGTAGTAAGAGAATGCAATAATTCCTGGCTTTGGAGTCAAGGGATTTGGATTTGAATCCCTTGTCTGATACTAATACCTTTCCCCCTCCACTTCTGGAGACTTCCTTCTGAGATTACCATCTTCAAAGTACAAATCTTGTATAAAATTTTTTGAATGATGTCTCCCATATTAGAATATGAGATCCTTGATAGTAAGGATTATGTTTTTGCCTCTCTTTTTGTCCCCCCTACATTGAGCATAGTTAATGGGATAAAATAAAGCACTAAGTAAGTAACATGATAAAGAACATCAAATTCAGAAGACTAATATCTGTCATTGTGCCCAAAGAGACACTAATTTAGTTTTTTAAACTAGAAAAAAAGTATAAATATATGATTCCAGGTCCTTTTTATCTTATCCTTATGCTTCATCCACCACATTCAAATCCATTGCCACATCCTGTCAATTAAAACTCTAAAATATCTCAAACCCATTTTCTTCTTTCCAAGATTTCTGTGCAGTTAATTAGATGTTTGCTGAGTGACTGCATGAAATATTTAAAAAATACAATTGAATGTTGCATTGTGCAAAAGCTTAAAGCTAACTGCTTTATTGGGATATAGTAGTGTCTCTGTTTCTGTCAACATTTTCATGTCAAAGGTTAAAATAATATTCTTGATATAAAACTATCTACTTATATTGAATATTACTTGAACAAAAGTAAAAAAATCTATCCTAATCTAGAGAAAGAACTTTTGTAATGGAAATGTGACAATAATTGATGGACAAGAATGGTAGTATATAGATGATGAAGGAATAGATAATGAAATCACAAGATCATATATTTAGTAATATCAAAAGCATATATTTAATAATGTCCAATTTCTTCTTTTTTAAATGAGAAAATGACCTATAAAAGATCCTATCAATCATTTTAGTTTATTTTTAATATTTCAGTCAACTATGCAAAGACTAATGTGAAGCATAGTTGTGTATATATATATGTTTATATATGTTTGTAGTGAATGACCATGTTTCAATGCTTCAAAAGATTTCATTATTCTTTTAAATTTTATTTATACGATGGGGTTAAGAGACTTGCCCAAGGTCACACAGCTAGGCAATTATTAAGTGTCTGAGGCTGTATTTGAACTCGGGTTCTCCTAATTCCAGGGCCAGTACTCTATCCATTGAACCACCTAGCTGCCTTTGATTCTATTATTTTTAAAATACCTTTGTACTTTCATGAAAGTCTTCCATACTAACCTGACTGGGTTCCAATTACGTGCTCTTATTTATTTATGAGTGTATTAAGTTCTATTGCAATAGAGAGCATAATTTGGAATTTCAGAGAGTATGCTAAAGACCATCCAATCAAAATCTTTTCTTTTACTGATAAGGGAACTAAGGTCCAGAAAGTTTGGATGATTTACCCAGGGTCACATAGCTGATTATTAGCATAGCTGAGGTGACAATTCCAATCTCCTCTCCACTGGTCCATTACTCTCTCTACCTTGCCACCACTTTTAACATTCCTGTGTGTATCTTCATTTGTGTGGTACCATCTCTTCTAATCCTCTACAATTCCATTCACAGTGAGCACTCAGTAAATGTTGTTGACTAATTAATTGCCTTCTAATGGCTTAACAACTAGATATACACATTTCCCTGCTTACATGCAAACTGTCTCTGTCCCTTCCCTCTGGTTCTTTTATATATGATGGTCACATTGTATACATTAAATTTGTAACAGCTTTCACTGACTGAAATGGAAACCCTAGATCCAACCTACTTCATTGAGCTAAGAATCAGCAGTAATTTAAGAAGTCATCTTTGTCTTACCTCCTTCTCCCAGGAATACCACAAGAATATGGGACCAGAGATGACTGTGATACCCATGCTTTACTGGTAATGTGCTTTCTGTAAGGTTGGAGGGAAAAAATTGTCTTGAAACTAGTAGAGATTCAATTAATGGATATATACTTTGCTGACTTTGACCTCATTTCTTCTGTTTGAGGAACTGAAAGTCCTTCTCTGGTGTATTTAAACCATGAACTAGTTGTATCAGTTTAGATCTTTGTCACAGTTCTTTATATTGTCTTTTTGATTTGTAGAAGATATATTCATTAAGCAGAGAAGTTAGACCATTTTGATCTGCTCCTTAAGATGATGTGGGAAGTTTTCACTTTCCCAAGACCTCTTAGAAAACAAAAATTCTGCCATAAGGGACTTAACTAGCACAAAGGAACCAATTTGGGAGGCAAAGGAGCTCATACTAGAAAATCAAAGCCTTCAATAAATTCTCAAAGCAGTAAGGCCTTTATTAGAAAATACTTTAACTTGTACAAGAGGAGACTTGGGGCCTGAGAGAATGCCAATGTGGGCATCCACCTACACATAGAGAGGGATAATAAGAGGCAGAACCAACCAGGGTAGCAGCCAGGACTTCCTCTCATTAAGGTCAGGGCAGGAATAGTATGAAAAATGCAATGACCTAGGTAAGGACCAGGGGGTTTAGAGTCAGGTAATGGGATTTTAAAATAGGGTGTGCCTAGAACAGAGGCAACCAGCCACAGAAGACAGTTCTCATAAGCCAGAGAAGAGGTCTGAAGAATTACAGTGACATTGCACTGAATCATTCATTGTTAAAACTTCTCTTAAGCATTCACCTTAGAAACTGCTCAATGGCTAAAATAGTATAACATGCTTAGTGTGAGCCGTAGGGGCCGGGGTGGGGGTGGGGGGAGCAGAAGGGGGAATTAGGGGAGATGGAAAAAGGTAGAGAGATAAGGAATTGTTGGTGGAGAGAGATGTCATATATAGTGACAGTGCTACATGTGCGATTTGTTCATGCTATGAGTGTTCACTTATATTTCTCACTGGAAGGCATAAAACTAATTGCTTATGTACATGTTTTAACCAGAAAACTGTACTGGCAGAAAGCTAATGCCTGGGGATATTTGTATCCACAAGCTTCAGTGAAGTTAACAGGATCAGTAGTTCCCGCCAGAGGAAAAGCATAAGTAATATAACTCATGATTTTAAAATTTTCTTCAATTTTTAGAAATTGTGACTATTTTTTGAATTCTTTATTTGGATAAAATTGGCCTCAAATGAACCAAATGTTTTTTTTTATAACTACAGCTTGTTTCATACATATATATATATATATATATGATGTACATATATCATACATATATATGTGAAAAATGCATACATTATTGGAGGGTGTCAAATTCTTTGGATTTAGGGAAGAATTTTTTTAAATCCCCTTTTTTAAAATATGTAGTTTCTGAATAAATTCACAAAAATTCAAAGTGTGCTTTTTTAAAATTTCAAAGTATAGCTATTGTGAAAATAATCCATCTCAACTATTGCTTATAATTTTTTATTTAAATATTTTAAAAAATCATCACCATTAATGCATTAATATTTGATGACCAGAGATTTTTTAAAAATATATCTAAGTATTTAGAACCAGAAACTGATATTGATTATATATTGATGTGTAGAACAGTACATTTTAGCTAATTAAATATATGGCAATAATTTACTAGAGAAGTCATTTTTCTAACAATAGATTTGGCAGCAGAAACTCTTTCATTACTCTACTAGAGTTATAATAGGGAGTATGAACATTTCCAAAGAAACAAATTTTAACTCAAAATCAATGGCACTAGAAAAGAAAGTTCATTGTTCCTATGATGCTTAATTCTTCAGATTTCCAAGAAAAAGTAAAAAATACATAGGTAGGTGTCACACCACAGTTAGCTATGGCCAGCTCACTCAAACAAAAGACTTAAGCAAATCCTAAAGTCATAAACACCCACATGACCTACCCAGAAAATCTGGTCTTAGAAAATGTCTTCCTGGGGCTTAGGGTCCTAGCCACTCTCAGGTATGTCTCAGAACACATTGGAATGAAAATAAGTTTTCTTAGCAGAAAGCAATGTCCAGAGAGGCTATTTCTGATCCAATTAGACCTAGGTCTGCTTCTGCCACATCCTAGCTCTGAGCATGGGAAGGTCACTTAACTTTTCCCCTAAGTAATTCTTTTTTTTTTTATAGTTTTTTCATTTTGTTTTTGTTTTTGTTTTTGCAAGGCAATGGGGTTAAGTGGTTTGCCCAAGGCCACACAGCTAGGTAATTATTAAGTGTCTGAGGCCGGATTTGAACTCAGGTACTCCTGGCTCCAGGGCCAGTGCTCTATCCACTGCGCCACCTAGCCGCCCCTTCTAAATAATTCTTTAAGATAAATTGTAGAGAAGTTGATGCCACATAAAGAAAGGAGTTTTCCTTATTGTGAAGTTCCCTATGTCAATAAAATCACAGGCCCAGGTCTTAGCTTGGTTATTTTTTTCTCTTAGTATATGCCATTAGAAGGATAATAATAGGTTCACATCAATGAGATAACTAACATTGTCTCAGGCGCTAATCCCAAAGAATTATATTTGAGTGGAATGACTTCATTTGTATAGTGATATTTATAGAGTTTTTCTAGTTATGCGGTGATTCACATATAGTTTTATTTAATCATTTAGTAGCTAGATAGTATTATGCATTGAATCATGCAAGTGGCAAGTCAGACAGTAAGAACTGGTAGTCATCATCTCATAGGAGGGAATAGAGTTGGTGACTCTGGTGTATCAAATGGGTTCAGGTTGTCCCCAGCAGGAGTTGAATGGAGAATAAAAAGGAGTGACATGTTTTCCCTGTCCTCTAGCAAGATTTAAAGCTGGAAGAATCTTAACTGATTTAACATATTTTTATGAATGAGCACATTGAATCTTCCCCAAAAGGAATTTGATTTGCCCCAAGTCATAGAGTTTTAACAAATAGAGTCAATATGTGAACCCAAGGCTTCTGCGTCCAAATCCAGCACTCTTGCCAGTGTACCCCAGGCAAATGTTGACATCGTTTAGACTTACTATAGACAATAATCCTACTGAAGAGATGAAGTTATTTGTTGGGGAATGGAGTATGATGCTTCTAGCAGAATAGAAGTAGTGGTTCCTGAGTTGAGAAA
The DNA here is from genome assembly GCF_037893015.1 of Macrotis lagotis. NCBI lineage: Eukaryota > Metazoa > Chordata > Mammalia > Peramelemorphia > Peramelidae > Macrotis > Macrotis lagotis. Next base: position 413,833,286 of record NC_133666.1, read on the forward strand.
TGAGCTTATACTTTCAACCTGTACCACATGCTCAGAAAGATTTTATGCAGTATCCCTTTGAGGATCTAGAAATGCACAATATCTTCATTACTATTAGGATATTAATCTAGGAAAGTTCATCCTCAAAATGATTTTGGATTTGAGTTAGTATTGAGTTACATTAGATATGTGACCTTACTATTTGTTTCATGTTCAATTAAAAGCCATAAACAACACTTTGAATTACAGCCTCTGTAGCCCTCAGGTTCTTGTATACCATGATGTGGGAATTTACAGGCTAAGTCAAATTGTATTCTTTGGCACTAACTCTTCCCCTGCTCCCCATTTTTAATCAAGATTCTATCTGTATTGGAGAGGGAGTCTATTATTAATCAAATTTTATTTGACTGATTTGGTTTAGCCATATTCACCCAATAGTGGTCAGAAACTGACAAAGCACACAATAGTACAAGTGGGGATAAGGAGAGCAGCCAGTCAGCCAACAGTCAGTCAGCAAGCATTTATTAAAATCATTAAAAGCCAGAGGCTATGCTGAGCATTTGGGGCACTGTGTTAAACCTGGATTGGTATGAAGTCCTGCTCAAGTAAATCCATCATATATGAAACAGTCAATATTCTACATTTAAACTAAATAGTCTCTCAGAGACAAATTTATTATTTTCTAATTATAGGTCTACTTAGAGAGAAAAATAGAGAATATTTCATCTTCCCTATTAAAACTCTCTTAAATGACTCCTTACATTTTTGACTTTGGACAACAAAAAAAAAAAAGATAAAATACCATAATAAAATAAAACTAAAGGTACGTAGTTTGGGATTTTATTTTTTGCCAAACATAGAACAATACTCTAGTAGTGCTAATATTAAAGTCTCATTTTACTTTTTTTCCTAGTTGTCTTGACTCTTTGCCACCATGCTCTTAACTCTAACTTTCTCTTCTTCTCCCCACTCTCCTTGAGCTTTTATATTTTCTCTTCCCCCATTAGAACAAAAACTCTTTGAGGTTAGAGACTATCTTTTTTTTTCCCCCAAGAGGCACAAAGTACACTTTTAAATAGGAAATGGAGTTTCCCCCATTCACCTTTTCATACCATTTAGATGTCAAAGGAGAGGAAGAGTTTCTGTGCTCATAATCCAATAGAAACTACATGAGGAAGACCTCAAGAACTATTTGATTCCTTCTTAATTGTCTTTGATAGCACCTGTTCACCTCTGTAATGACATAGGAGAAGTCTTCCTGAAGGCTGTACATGAATGATGCTCTTGTGTTGCAGTGGATGGGGGACTTTAAAGCCTTCATACAGCATGTGAGGGTCTTTCAGTAACTAACTGATGATGGTTCCCAGTGTGTGATACTTTTTAAATTATATTTTCTTTCTTTTTTTTTTGCTATTCGTATCTCTGGGTCTTGGCACCATTAAATATAAAGTAAGTACTCAATAGATGCTTATTGACATCATTTTCATCAGATATCAGTATAAAAATATTAATTATTCTTGGAAATTCATCTTTCAAAATAATCTATATTTCTGGAAAAACAGATAAAGGACAAAATATCACTCCCCATGATAAAGGTAAAAAGACTTCCTTTGTTTAACAAAAAAATTCTAAGTAGTCTTCATTTATTCTGGCCAATGGTAGATACCAGATATTCTAACTGAATTAAACACAGACAGTTCCTTCCATTCTAAGTCTGACCATCACAAAGAACCTTCTAGAATATGTGACTCCTTATCAATAAAACAAATTTGTTGAATTTGTTGCATCAATAAGATTCAACTTAGTCTCACTCAAATGAGACTAAAACAGGAAAAGTTCTGTTAAAATATTATTCAATATTTCCAAAAATCCAGAACAGGAGGACTTTATTATACTTTCATACTATTATTTTTTACCTTTGCCATCTTATCAGAAGTGGTACTCCATCAGTCAGTCACTAAGCATTTATTAAAAAAAATTTACTAAGTGCCAGCCTCAACACCAAATACTAGGTAGATCTTAAAAAAACCCCACCATCCTCCTTCTGAGTGCTTCAGTCCTTTTTAGAATAAAGCTTTTATTGGCCAATTTATGATTTCCAAAGAATCCTGCATGTACTGTACTGGTACTATTTGTACTTGTGAATTTGAAAGGTACTGTTTTCACACAATCGTTTTTTCCTTTGTACATAGAAATATGGCCACCAAATTACAAAGTGAAACTGCAATGTTTGAATGAATCACAGAGCTGAAATGTCTTAATATGTCCTCAGAGTGAGGACTCCAGCTCCAAGTTATATGATTCCTGAACTATATAAAATAAATATCTGTCCTCATTCATCAGGGGTCTGTGGCTTGCAAGAGTCCTGTGACTTTTGACACTTCTGTGCCAAAGAGATAGGTCCAATTTCGAAGATGCTATCAAGGATACAGATATTGCTTCTGATCAGAATTCCCTTCCTAGATTTTTGTTGTTTTCTATTAGGATTTAAGGAATCATTTACTATAATCCCATATACAAAACTCTCCCTAAGACATACTTTCATGCATCCACTACAGAGGACCGCAAATTTACCTTCAAAGGAAAAACTATTCAGGTAATCAGATTGTCTGGGGTTTCACATTTAAGCGATCTTACCATGGTTTTCTTGCTTTTCCTTCTGCCACAACACTCAAACCTAGAGTAGCAGAAAAGAGGAGTAGTATAAAACTAACTTCATTTCAGAACTCTGGATTTCTTCTGCTTTTCTAAGCAGGTGACCTCAGGGTAGAAGCTGCCTTTCTGGTTGGGTTATTGGCAGCTGGGCCTCCTTTCCTGCTTTCACACCTCAATTTCTCTGCCTCCCTTCTGTGAAAATATCATTCATATTCAGTCTGACAAGATTTATTAAGTCCCTACTATGTTCAAGGGACTTTCCTAGCCAATACAAACAAAACAAAACAAAAAACCCAAACAAATAAAACCACCTGTCCTCAAGTAATTTAATGATCTTCAGGGACTGAAATTCCTGTCTGTCTAATTTCTTTGTTCCACTGTTCAGTCAAGGTGATGAAAAAAGTTTCCATCTGATCAAACCTCTTTCAATCCAAATGATTTTAACTTCTTCAATGTTCAAATGTTTTAAAACAAACTTTGTGATCTACCTTCTATCTTATTTGCCCAAAATTTTAATTCTTTTGTATCTCATATTCATTTTGTATCATGATTTGTTTGTTTCATAACATTCATAGAATCACAGAAAGTCAGAGCTCTGAGACAAATTTTTTATTATTATTGGTTTATAGATGAAGGAGATAAAATAGGGAGAGGGTAAATGATCATTGACCAGAAAAGTGGAGTATTAAAAATCTGCTATGATCCTAAATTGTTTCTCAGTTCAGTGTGTTTCTTCTTCCCTGCTTGATTTCCAATTCTTGCAAAGAACAGTGATATTATTGATACTCTGCACTGAATATTATATTTTTCCTTGGAAAAAATATAATAAAGACATAAGAAAAAAATGAAAACAAATATACAGGATTATTTGGTCCTTCTTGACCATGGAAAATCTAAACTCCCATACTTGTATATATGGAAACAACTATAGTTTATAATCACCCCCAGTAATTCTTGCTAAACCATAATATGTCACCAACTGATGTCACTGTCTTCTTTTATACTATTTGTCCTTAGTTCTTGAAGGGTTTTTATAGTGATTTCTTGTGAATTTTTATGAATTGTGGAAATTTTTATTTTCTAAATGAAACAATGCCCCCTGGTGCTCCAGGATACAAAGGGTTTGATTTTACATTTTTAGTTTAAAAGAATAAAAAAAAATAATTCAGTCTGGCCTTCCTCTTTCACATTACACAATCACCAAATTGTGTTGGACAATATGCCCTTGGAGGCTGTCACATTTTCACTCACAGAAGTGAGAGCTCCACAGTCCAGAGCAGCCAAAAAAGAAAGTAGCAGCCTAATAAGAGCTCATTTGAAAGGAGAAATTCATCGTTTTAGTCTCGCTAAAATAAACACACAGTGTGGGAAAGAAAACAAAGGGGATGGCTCAGAAAAGAAAAGCATATTACTGAATTAGACATTAGGAAAAAGTGAAATGAAAACTTGTTTTTGTTAAAGGCATACAAAAAAGACAAATGATAGATGAGAAAAAAAAATGCCATTTTAAAAATAAGCTACTAACGTTTGTTTTTGGCTTTTGGTTTTTTTACCCTAGTCATTAACAAACTCTGTACCTTGAGACCTGATAATGATCCAGATCATTTTACTTCTCTGGGCTTCAGCTTATTCAAAAATTGAGTAGTGGCATTAGACAGTTTCTAAGTTCATCCTTTGAGCGCTAAAGCTCTTGATTCCATGAAAAATACATAAACATATCCAGTGAAATAAAGACTACCTCCTTGCAGAGCCACTGACTTGATTGTAGTGGTCAAAATGTCTTAGTTTTTCTTTTCTTTTTTTATAGCCCTATCTATGTAACCATGCCTCTTGTCTTCACATACGATGATCTGTAAGGCTATCAGTATGGACAAGTGTTTCATAAAATGATATTCCTTGTTGCTTTTGGACATGTGGTGGGACCAAGTCTTTTATTTCTTTAAGGAGAACTCATAAAACATCCAGTTAGCATCAACTTTATTATATTTTATGGACTCATTTATATGGAGATTATTAATAATGATATGATTCAGTTTCTATCATTCATTGACTGTTAGACAAAGAACCTAGGCTTATAAATAAGATCTATGTTTTATTATGCCATCAGCTGATTGCTCAACATAGGACTCATGTTTATACAAGCTTTTAAAATCATTTTATGGGTAGTCTAAAATGGAGCTTTGAAAATAGAAATTGAGAAAAATGAAGAGAAGAATAGTTGACTCTGATCAAGACTAAGAAATATTTGCCGTTGCTCTGTCATAATATTTTTAAGATACTTAGCTCAATTCTCAAGATATTTCAAAACAGAAAAACATCCTCAAAGAACATAAAAGAATACAATGTAACCAAAAAGGCAACTGGGAAGAAATCAGTAACACCTGATCCAGACTCCTTTTTAAAAAATTTATGTTTTGATATTATATTGGCTTGATTAAGAAATACATCCCTTCCTCATCTGCTAAATATAAGCCATCTCCTGTAGCAAAGAATGAAAAAGGATAGGGGCAAAAACAGTAGTTTGGCAAAACCAGCTAACACAATGATCATGTCTGACAATATATTGGAGAATTCCATGTCTGCAGCTCTATATTTCTGCTATAAAGAGAAATTATCTGAACTCTTCTCTGGAGTCAAAGAGTATCATTATAATTATATAACAGTTTTTATTCTTCTACAGAAAGGTTCTTTTATCAATAAATCAGCATCACTGATTTATCATTAAATTAGGTGCCAATATATGCCAGTTGCCATACCATAAATATATAGAAATGGAACTTTAATTTTTGCCTTTGATCTTTTAGTCATATGCCTAGCAATGGATGATAATTATTTCAGTATATTTTTTTCTTAAGATTGTAAATTGCTTCCCAGAATGCTTAGATATATTCACAGCTATCCCAAACATGAATTAGGATTCCTGATTCCCAAAACTCCTCTACCATTGATTATTATAATCTTTTATCATTTGGTTGAGTATGAGTTAAAATCTTAGGGTTCTTATCCTGTTAGTGATTTGGACTAATCTTTCATTTATAGTTCTCAATACTTTGCAAATTTCTTTTAAAAAATCATTTGCTTATATCATTTGACCACTATTCTACTGGAGAATGACTCTTGGTATTGTATAATTATGTTAATTTTCTATATATTTTTAATAACAACATTATCAGAGCTATCTGAAAAAAAGATTTTTTCTATAATAGTTTACTTTCTTAGGCTAGGTATGTGGACTGTGTGCAAACCTTTTCAAATACATGTAATCAGATTTATGTTTTATTTTTATAATCTCCTCTATTCCTTACTAGAATAAGAATCTGTTCTCTAGATAGAGTTGTGAAAGGTACCTGATTTTGACATGTATGTGTCTGTCTGGATGTGCATCAGATTGTTTTCTGATTCTTCATCTAGTTTATTCTTCTAACCTAATCCATTTTCTCCCAGTACCAAATTGTTTTGATGATTACAGCTTTATAATGCAATTTTAAGAGGGCAGCTAGGTGGCGCAGTGGATAGAGCCCTGGCCCTGGAGTCAGGAGTAACTGAGTTCAAATGTGACCTCATACACTTAATAATTACCTAGCAGTGTGGCCTTGGGCAAGCCACTTTAACCCCATTTGCCTTGCAAAAACCTAAAAAAAAAATACAATTAGAGGTTCAAAAATCTTAGTCCAACTTAAATTCCACCCCCCCTTTTTTTGCTTCATTTTTAATTTGAGACCATAGACCTTCTTCAAAATGAACTGTGTTGTCATTTTATCAAGTTCTATACTGTATCTACCAGATTGTTTGATTGTTGTATCAATCCATTAATGAACAAACATCTATTAAGGACTTTATATGCAAATTGACTTAATAATGTCCTGCATGTATCTTGTTGGACTGAATCATAGCGACTTTATGCTTTTTGTATTTATTTTTATGGACATTCCCTTTCTATTATGTCCTCCTGAACTTTGTGACTAGGGTACAGTAATATTAATTATTTTTGTGGATTTAATTTGCCCTTCTAAAGTAATTGTTTCATTTAGTTTCTGATTCTTTAGGGTTTTCTAATAAACCAAGATGTCATAATTTGATACAATTTGTTAGCATTACCATTTTAAAAAATATTATTATTAATGATCATTAATTTTTTAAATTATCAAATATAACATTACATATAATACACAATAATATATTATTAATTAGCAGGGGAGAGTTTTATTTCTGGGTTCATTAGAAAAGCTTCTAATGCATTCTCATTTCAAATAATGCTAATTTATGGTGTTTATATATTCATCATATAATTTATATATCTGTCTACATCTGTACATTCTTTTATGATGTTAAGCATTTGCTAGTCTGTGCCAGTGCTTTATAGTGTTTTGCATAAAAAAATTTGTTCTTTATCAAAGAATTGATAAAATCATGTGATTTTTTGATGCAATTATTTTAATTATTTTCCTAATGTTGAAACAAATTAAAATTCTAGTATAAGTTCCGTTTCATATTAGCATAATTTTATATACATTCTGTGCAGAGTAAGGTAAACTGAGGCACATGGTTTTGAGTATGATTGATTATTATTAAAGTGCTAATTTAGCACTAAATAGGGTCTCAGTTTTCCTGTCCAAGCTAAGACCCTGAATAAGGGGGGACAACTCTATTATAGGGAGTAAAGCACAAAGAACAGACTGTAGGTGGGGTGCAAACTGAGGTCAACAATTATGAATGGTGAAATCAATATGAATAGTTACAAAGCTGAGGTGTTTCAAATAATGTGACTGATTGAAAACTGAGAATGAGCGACTGGAAACAACTCTTTCCTTCTCTTCTGTGACTAAGAAATATTCATTGTTTTGAGTCTACCTGCAAAATTAGAAATAGTGAACCAAACTTCTTTGTATAGTAAGTCAGACAAATTTGAAAGATAAATTGGTGGCCTAAAGATACTAGACTATATTTCCTAGTGTCCACCTGCATCCCTTAAAGGGTAAAAGATCTCTTAGAGACAGGAATAGAATAATAATTAGCAGAACTGTATTTCTAAATTTAACTCATTTCAGGCCAAATGAATTTCTGAACTAAATTCAGTGACAAAGACTTAGCAGGAACAGGACAAAATCAATTTATTATAAAGAAAATCAATTAAAAATAAACAATCTGATCATTTCATTACTATACTATTTTTGCTATAATTTTATTGAAAAATTTTGCATCAATATTCATTAATTATGTTATTTTTGAATTTACTCAATCTGTTCTACCTCACCTCCATGTGTTAGCAATGAGGACTACATTTTTCTGAAAAGGAGTTGGGTAAACTTTTCTCAAATTTTGAGACTATTATTACTATAGTATCAAATATATTTATATGCATATATATATATTTATTGTATTATATATTTATAGAATTCACTTATAAATCACTCCAGAGAAGTTTTCTCTTCCTGCCTCCTCTTTGGTATTTTCTTTATGGTTTATTATATTTAATTTTCTGATATTAGATTGCTTAAAATCTTTCATGATCTATTAGATTGCTTAAAATCTTTCATGATCTATTAATCTGGACATTTTCTATTTTTAAACAGTTTTCCATTTCTTTTAAGTTTCTGGTTTTACCAACAAATTTGTGTAAAGTAGGTTATAAAAATTTTGATTTCTTCAAAGTTATGACTACCTTTTTTTTGGTAGTTTGGAGCTTTAATATTCCTCCTTTTTCAACACATTGGTTAAAATCATATCAGTTTTATTAGCCTTTTTAAAAGATGGTTATATCAATTTTAATTATCTTCTTGTTAACTTTTCTTTTCTTGATCTTCATATTTCCTTAGTCTGTGCTCATTTTAAATTTTAGTGGCCTATTCAATTCATTAATATCCTTTGTTTATATTTCATTAATATAGTTCTTAGAAATATAAAGTTTCTTCTTAGAACTCCTTTATTCTCATCCCCCAAATCCTTCTTTTTTTGGTATTATTTTTCACCCAATTAAAGTATTTTTATGACTTGCATATGATCAACTTATATCAAATGAGGTTGCCATTTTAAAGCCTCTATTTAGGCCTATGTCTTTCTGTTCTCTGTATTAATTTTTTTTTAACATCACAATCCTTAAAGTATGTGCTTGGTATTTTTGTTTTTTTAAGTATTTGTCTATTTCTCTATAGATTAGCGCATGGCAATTTTTTTCAATGCTACCATATGGTACAGATAAATAAATATATATATATATATATACATATATATATATATATACATATATATATTCTTCATTGATACCATTCAGATGTCACTAATCTTTCAGATCTAACTTTTCCAGTAGTTTATTCAGTACTATACTTTCCTTGTCAACTCTGACAGATGAACACTGAAGTCTTCTGTAATTATTGGGTTGCTGTCTTTATTTCTTTTTTAAATTTAACTTTTTTCCTTTATACCTTTGACACTATATCATTTTTGCATGTATAAATTCAGTATTGACATTGATTCATTGTCTGAGGTACTTGGACTAGGAGAGCACTTGAAATCGTGCCCTGAAGATCATGAGAAGACACCAGGAATGCTCAGCATGATGTATAAAAACCTTTTGAGGGAAAGAGAACATGATAGCATCCTTCAACTATTTAAAATGCTTTCATGAGGAAGAGGAGGTTAGATTTTTTTTTTCCTTCTTGACCCTGGAGACCAGAACTAGGAGCAAAAAGTAGAAATTGTGGAGATGCAGATTTAAACTTAGTATAAGAAACCATTTCCTCATAATTAGATCTTTCAAAAAATGAAATAGGTAACTTGGAATTTAAGGAATTTCACATAATTAGAGATCTTCAATCAAAAACTATATGATCATTTTTTTTTTGGTTTTTGCAAGGAAGTAGGGTTAAGTGACTTGCCCAAGGTCACACAAGTAGGTAATTGTTAAGTGTCTGAATCTGGATTTGAACTCACGTCCTACTGACTCCAGGATCAGTGCACTGTGCCACCTACCTGCTCCTATGACCATTTTTAAAACATTTCATGGAGTTGATATATATTCAGATACAAGTTATATAAAATGGCCTCTTAGGTCATTCTTCTTTATTGAATTCCTGCTCTGGTTGTTAAACATTTTATTCCTCCCAAGTTTTTTGAACAACCCTAAAGCAAACCTCTTCACAAACTCCCTTTTCACCTAGAATCTCTAAACTCATGCATACTCTAGGTCTTACATTATACATTGCCGTACCATTTACCCATCTGTCACCTTGTCCCAATTCCATTTTTACTTGTTATTTACATAAAATATGTCTGTAAATTGTTCTTAGTTAGCAAATTGGTGCAGTGGATGGAGCACTGAACTTGGAATCAGGAAGACCTAAGTTCTAGGCTCAAACACTTAGCTATGTGAAGCAGGGAAAGTCACTTGACTACTTACTTCAGTTTCTTCTTAGTTTCAGTAAAAAAATAAACTAGAGAAGGAAATGGCAAGACACTCCAGTATCTTTGCCTCCCAAGAAAAATCCAAATGGGATCACAAGGAATCACACACAACTGAAACAACTAAATAACTTAGCTATATTATGATAACAAATCAACTTGGGTTAAATTATATTTATTCTAGTTGCTCTTTCTCCACTGTGGACTTTTTCTTGAGGTCAAAAAAATTGATTTCTGTCCCTGTACAATTACACAAATGACATCAAATAAAAATTGATGGGGCCTGTGCCAATTTTGGTCCAAATTTAGACCAGCTTACTAAATTAAACATTATTAGATTTTTGTAGTCTTTTTTTGCCTTTTGAGTTCTTCCAACTATTAACATGTAATAAATACACTTATTGACTATATATATTTATGTAAACACACATATACAAAATATTTATATATATGTACATACACACACACATATATATATACATATATATGTATAAATAACAGAAATAAACAAGACAGTTTTACTTACCATTTACCAGACATCATCTGCCATATGATTTTAAAATAGAAATCCTAAGGGAAATCTCCATATAAAAAGAATAATATGTATGATTCTTTATTAGAACCAAGATTTAACTTTTTAAGATACCATAGAAGTCGTACTTCAATGCCCACATTTTATGACTGAATAAACTGAAGACCTTAAATTAAATTAAATTAAATTAAATGAGTTGAAGTTCTGTCTGAAGTTGATTAAGTTGTAAGTGTCAAAACTTTGCACTCAAATCATATGATCAAATCCAGGGTATCCCAGGATACCAGCGATCTATTAATTTATAACTGTCTATATATCTATTGTCAATTTATCTTGCTTTTAGCATATGACTTTTGATGAGTATAGAACTTTTGTCACCATTATTCTTCAGAATCTCTGAAACTTTCCAGTTAGCTATACATTGTTAGGTTCAATTGTCATTAACAATTTGCTAAAATAGTTTTCAAGCAATAAGTTTGTTTTTTTTATTTTCAGTTGGTCAGACCCTGAGATCACTTTGACTTCATTTCCCTTATTTTCCTGAAATCAGTTTCAGTATTTAGACAGCTGTTATTGAATTACTTCTCCTATTACAGTGATAAACTTGGGTTCTATAGTAGAATTTTATTGTGTATTTGAAATTATTGTTTTGTTTTGCATCAAATGGCCAATGGAAACGTGGTTGAGGGAAGGGAATTGGTTTCTTTATCAGTTAGTGTTCTCATGTGTATCTGTCAGGAACCTTAGCTTTTTGTTTCAATTATACATTTCTTTTTGATAAAAATGTATAATTTTCTTCCTAATTCACATTGTGTGTATGTTTGTGGCATCAAGAGGCTCATTTTAATTTCAACATGTGAGTAGGTTTTGCCATTCTGGGCTCATATGTTAATGTCCCTGAGTTTTTGTTTTAACATCATATGTTGCCTTTTGCATTTGAACAAAAGCATTCACATGTCAGTTCATAGGCAGACAATAACCAGTTTTGTCTCTTAATTAGAAAAGAGAATAAAGCTGTTTAGGGGTGTCAATAAAATGACAGATGTATCATTAGCAGAAGGCTACGGTGGATCAGTTCTTGCAAATACTTGGATTAGAATTAATAGAAATTTCTACTCACATATTTCAATGGAGTATTATGGTTCTCTTACTGCCATGGTTTAGTGCAGTGAACATGAAAAAATAATTACACCCTGAAATTTTTGAAGAGAACAGTTTATGAATTAGGGATCTCAAGAATATAACTCAAAGATAAAGTTAACCAAAATAAACAATAGAAAACGTTGTGAGCTTATATTCATATAGTTCTTTAAGGATCATGAAATACTTTGTCACAATAATCACTGTGAGCTGTTGGTACAAGGATTTTTACCTCAGTTTTATAAAAGAAGAAATTGTGGGCTTGGTTTCATAAAGTGACTTGCCTCATGTGACACAATTAGCAAGCATATGATCTGGGACTTGAATCCAGTATTGGAAATGCTTTCCTTAAATGAGTTTATATCCTATATATCATTAGTAGTTACTGAAGATGAATGTGAAATTATATTTCTAAAAAAACAAGCAATTAGAAAAAACAAAAATTAAGCACTTGTATAGAGCTCTGTGCTGGTGGATACCGAAATACTAAATTTAGATCAGCTAAGACTTCTGGTCTCATGATGCTTACAATCTATCTCAAGCATAAGAAAAATAATGTAATTAATGCAATATTTAATATTATATAATAATTAAATTAAGAGGTTTTAAAGTGCAATATTATTTGATGTTTGATAATGAAAATTCTTACCAGTTGAATGTCAGGAAAGATTTTTTTGGGCAGGAAACATTTAGTGGAATTTAGAGGCTTACTTAGGTTCTATAGGATAAACAAGAAAATGAGAGCACTGTAAACTGAGAACAATGTGAACATCATGGAGACAGTAGAACATAGGTCTGGGGATAAAATAATCCAAATCAGTTAAAAATGTATAAGAAATATGTGTAAGAACATAAGAGATGAGATAAAAGGGTTGTTTAAGTCCTTCTGTTTGGGGCCAAATAATTTACTCAGCAGGCAACAGAAATAAAACGAAAAATATTTGGTAGAGGAATGATAAAACCAGCTAAAAGCTTAAGAAATAAGAAACTGAATGCAGCAAGACCAAATAAAAGACTATTCAAAGACAGTGAACTATTATGATAAGAATAATTGACTTGGAATTAGAGAAGATCTGACTTTTAATTCATTCCAGGTCTCTGAGCTTGGGGAAATCATTTCTCCTGAGCCTCAGTTTTCTCCTCAGTAGAATGGTAGCTATGATACTTGCAACACCTCCAGACGATTTGATTAAAGTGCTTTGCCAAATTTAAAGCACTATATAAAGATGAATTACTAATTAAATGTCCTGGTTGTTCTAGGCCTTCTTTATCTAAGGTAATGAGGGTCTATATTATGGTTGTGGCAATAGGAATGAAGATGAGGCAGATGAAAGTAATGTTGCTGGAGTAAATTTGGTAGGATTTGTTAACTCATGTTTATAGTAGTGCAAAAGATAGATATAATGAAGCTTAAAGGAGTAAGATTGTCCAACATTTATTTCCTAAATGATTCTCACAATATGATAAGAATGAGTCAGTTAATAAACATTTCTTGAGCCCTTACCATGTACTAGTCACTGTATTAAGCTTGAGGGATATAAAGAAAGGCAAGAAGATAGTCCCTGTTCTCAAGAGGAGACTGGGGGGGGGGATAACATGCAAATAACCATGAACAAATGATCCATACTGGATAAACTGTAGATAAGTACCAAAGGGAAAGTACTAGAATCAAAGGGAAAGAGGAAAGCTAACCATATATGGGAGTATTTTAGCTGCAATTTCAAGGAAGCCAAGGAAGACAGGACATAGAGAAGGGAAAGAGCATGGGGAGCAGACAGTAAAAATTCCCAAATTTAAGAGATAGAGTGTCTTTTTTAAGGAAGAATAAAGAGAGATTGTTGGCACTGGATTGCAAGGAACATGGGGCTATCAGGTGAATCTATAGTTTGCTAAGACTGTAAGGGAAGGAGTTATAGAGTCCTTGGAATATTAAATCAAGGATTTTATGTCTGATTCTGATGATGATGGGGAGCCAGTAGAGTTAAATATGTATTCTGGGGGTTAAATGGGTAAGATGGGGAGGAGCTGACCTGCAATTAAGGAAGGTCACTTTGACAGCAGAGTGGAGGATGAACTTCTTGCCACCAGGAAACCAAACATGCTCAGCCTTAAAGGACTAGAGTTAGGAGGCTAAAGAGTAATAAAATTAAAAACCTTGTGGAATTCAGCATTATAAAAAAATCTGAATCATCATAATTGATCCCATTTATCTGGGATATTTCATTTATCAAGATTTTAGAAGGGTTTTGTTTTCCCTTCAAAAACTCTCTATTTACTTTCATATATAAAGACAATAAGGAACTGAGCTCACTACTTCCTGACCGCATGAACTTGGCCAAGTTATTTTGATTTAACTAAATTTCTGCTTACTTGTATATTAAAAGGAAGATAATAATATTCCTATTACCTACCTTACATACTTGCCAAAAGAAAAAAATAGGAAATATTTAAATATGGTTTACAAAATTCTCTACATATGCTAGGGAAATGACAAACCACTCCAGTATTTTTGCCAAAAAAAACCCCAAACAAACCCAAAATGGGGTCGTGAAGAGTTGAACACTGTTGAAATAACCAACAATCTCTTTTATCCTCACAAATTCCTGTGAAATAGGTACTATTATCATCTCCATTGTAGGATTGAGAAAATTGAGGTTGAGAGACCTTAACTGACTTGCCCAAAGTTGCAAATCTAGTAAGAATCAGGGTAGATTCAAAATTGAGGTTTTCTGACCCCAAGTTTGACATTCTTTCTATTATGCCACCTCAATGCTGAATAGCTAAATTATGTGTATATATATATATATATATATATGTATTTATGTACATATATATGTGCATATATGTGAATTGTTTTATAAATATAAAGTCCTTTATAAATATGATTATAAAAATGAAGACAGTTTACTCCATCCAAATTTAATACTTTGGGAATGGTGCCTGAGACAATATTGAATCCCATTAACATGTGCCTATTTTCATTCTTCTTTATGTTACATTAAGAAAGGAATGGATCTGGGCCTTGATATTATTGACAAAGGGCGCTCTTAAGGGAAGAAACTCCCTCTCCAATTGTAGACTAGCAACATCTCTACAATTTAGAGTCTTAAAGAATTACCTAGGAAAAGCAGAAGTTAAATCACTTGGCCAGGGACTTGAACCCAGGTCCTTCTGAATCTTAAGCTTTTTGCTTTGTGTCTAAGATGATTGAGCTCTGGCTCAAGAGATAGTAATGCTCTACTTCAAATCTCATTTTAAACACTTACTAGCTGTTAAACCTTAGATAAGACACTTAACCTTTTTTTTTTAACCTCAGTTACCCCCATTGTAAACTAAGGGATGATAATAATAACGCTAAGTGTCCAGGATTGTTGTGAGGATCAAATGTGTGTTGATCACTGGAAAGAATGGGGGACATAGTAGGCAATTAATAAATGCATGTCCTTCATCCCCATCTTCCTATATCCCATTTCAGTAGTAGAGGCAAGGAGTGGGAAAAACCTCCTGCTGAAGGTGCATTTGAATTGAATCTTATAGAAGTCAGATTCCTGAAATGAGTAGGGAAAACATTCCATAAATGGGAGTGGGTAAACAATTGTAAAGTTAAAGAATTGGGAGATGTTTCATTATATGTGAGAAATAATATTGGCCAATGTAACTAGATCATTGAGGTCATGAAGTATAAAGTATAAGAAGACTAGAAAGGGAGAGAGGAGTGGGGTTTTAGAAGGCTTTGAAAGCCAAAAAGTTGATCCTGGAGGTAATAAGGAGTCATTGTGGAATCATCAGCACCAAGATTCACTGGTAGTTGATTCTCTAACAGAATGTAAACTCCTTGTGGGTGGCCTGATTCTTTTTCTCTGTTTTCATTCTACTACTGTCCTCTTCCTTTCCATTAACCCCAGTGCTTTCCTTAGCACTAAGTAGGTCCTTACTAAATATTTATAGTAGAAATAGATGAGATTACCAGTGAAGAGAGTGCAGAGAAAAAAATAGGAAGAAGTTCTTTCATTGGGAAACATCTATTTTAAAGTTCTGGAAGAGGAGAGAGTTTATTAAGGAGATTTTAATGCCTTTAATCCCACAATATTACCATGCTTTAGTACCCTAAAATAATCATTACTATAAAAATTAATTTGATCAATTGAGAATTTGAGTATACCATATGGATCCATCTTTAAAGAAGCAACCGTAAAAACTTCAGAAGATTTGATATTTATTTCTAACTATTATATTTACATACCTAGTGATTTTCAACAAATCTGTGACATAGTTTCATTACTGTCAAGATGAAGAAGATAGTGATATATCAAAAGAAGGAATAATTGGTGCTATTTATATTTGATGCTTTCTGACTTTGTTAACCTGCTTTAATGCTAACAAAAGCATTCATAAGTATTTTTCTTTCTTTTTTAACTTTTTCTTACATATATTTTAGTTTATTATTTCCCTGGTTACATGCAAAAACAAGCTTCAATATTCATTTATAAAACCTTGAGTTCCAAATTCTTTCCCTTCCTCCCACCCCACTCTTCCTCATTGAGAAAACAAGCTATTTGATATAGGTTTAAAATGTGTAACATGAAAAACATTACCACAATAGTCATATAAAAGTAAACTTTAATACCCCCCTGAAAAAGAGATAAATCTCAAGAAAAATAAAGTTAAAAAAAGACCTGCTTCAATCTGTATTTGGACACCATCAGCTCTGTGTTTGGGATGAATAAGTATTCTTTATCATAAGTCTGTCACAGTTCTCCTGGGTCACAGCTTATTACTGAGAAGAGGGAAATCATTCACAGCTGTTCATCCTGTAGTACTTCTGTTACTATGTATATAGTATTTTTTTCAGTGAAAAAAAAAAGGTGCATTGGGAAGATAACGAAGATTCCATAGTAACCCTGATAGAATGCTGGTTAGAAAAAAAATCACTTCTGATTGGAGAATTAAGTCTATAAGAAGCAAAATACATTATGGTAATATTCTACTTATCTAATGGTCAGTGTTCTGGCAACTTTAATCCTGTAAGGAAGTTGCAACTCTAAAAATAGTAATAACAATAGGTAACAATTATATAGCACTTACTATGAGCCAAGTGCTTTACAACTAGTATCTCATTGGACCCTCACAACAAGGTAGCTGCTATTTTTTCAGATGAGGAAACTGAGGTAAAAAGGGGTTAAATGATTTGCCCCTGGTCTTCCTGACTACAGAACCAGCATTTGGATTATCTACCATGCCATTCAGCAGCCCATTCATATATACATAGAGTTTTAAGTTTTACAATGCACTTTTTTTCAGAAGAGATCTCTAATACAGTCAGTATACTTTTTGTCTCTGTTTTTTAGATAAAGGAAATTGAGGCAGAGTAAAGATGATTTTGTTTAATGTCATCATACTAAGTGTTGGCACTAGGACATGAACCTGGCCAGGTTTGAAGTTTTGAAGTTTGAAGTTTAATATGCTTTTTTTCTACTCGGTCATAATACTACTATTAGAATCAGACATATTTAAGGCAAAGAAAATTGACAGCTGATAGTGAGGGAAAACATAGAAGAAACGTTAACTAGAAAAACACAGCAGGCTGAGATTATTTAATGCAAAGACAAACTGTGATAACTGGGGGGGGGTGATCTGTTGGTGGCAGGAGAGGACTACTCTAATGAAAACAGCAATGATTTGGAGATCAGCACCACCACTCTGTCATTTATTGCCTATGTCACCATAAGCCAGTTTCTTCATAACCTCTGACCTCAGTTTTCTCACTTATAAAATGAGTTGTTACACTAGATAATGTCTAAGGATCCATACATCACTTCATCATTGACCCTGTGACCAAACAGACCCTTGGAGGTGGAAAGGGAAACATATACAGAAAATAATATCAGTAGATTTAGGTGGATAGATAAGAGTCTCCACTTGAGAGAGGTCTAGAAGCACACAATAGGGAGATGGGCTGGCAAGTAGACAGTGCACAAGGTGCTGACGGTAGCACATGTTTCCTTAAGGGTAGCATTAAGAATCAGGCATCCAGTTATGGAGTTCAGTGTTCAGGGACTGGATAGATTCCTTTAAGAGGGAATTTCCCTTGGTAAGAGAAAGGGAAGCAAGACAAGGAGTTTCTGAGGCAATAGGTTGAGATAAGTTTGGAATACATAAGATAATTCTGGTGCCATTGTTATTGTTGAGCTAATATAAGAACAAAAATTCAGAAAAAAGAAACATAAAAAGCAAATATTGGTCGCTATCTACATATTATACTGAATTCAGGTTACTAAACAAAAGGAAACTTTTTCCAGCTCTAAATTGATTGTTTTTTGATGCTTCTTCTTGGGTATGCAAATTTTATCAAGTCCTTTAGGTTGAAAATAAAATTTTTTTACTGTGTTTTGGAACCTTCATATCCTATTTGCTGGGGCAGGATTGGTCCCAGTCTGGAATAAGGCTGAAGGTTTAGGGACTTGGCTTATAAGGAATGGAGAGCATCAGGAGCAAGAATCCAAGTGTGCTATTATATAAGCCATGCATAATTCAGTGAACCTTGATGGTATCACTATATTACAGCACTACCTCAATAATTGCCATTTAGTGTTATGACCCTGAGTCATCACAAAAGTTCAATCATATTTGTTGTACTTTGTTTGCTAAGGAGGAAAGTATTTAATATATTTCAGAAAAAATTTCCATAAAAGTGGTTAAAATTAAAGATAATAATTGTTTCTTAAAAGAATAAGCTTCAGTTATGAGACATTCATTCATCCAGAGCACTTTATTTCATAATGATGACAGAAGATGAAGCATTACTTAGATTTTGAAATGAAATACAAAGCATTTTGATTGTTTATCTTTTGATGGACCCTGACTCTATCCAAAACTAATAAACTGCAGGATTTTTCTGATTATTTCATGATCTTATAAATATCAGTATACAATAGACATTTTCTATATGTCAAAATTCACTTAATATAGTTTATTTAGCCTTGCTGATTTTCAGCATAATTTTAAAGAAGTTGCCTCTTTTCTACAATCCTTATCAATATCTTCACTTTTAAATGACATAAACCTGAAAAATTAGTCATTTATTCAACATTATTCTAATATAGGAAGAAAAATTCAAAAAAACCTAATAAACAAATATTGATCGCTATCTGCATATATGGAATTCAAGCTACTAAGCAAAAAAACCTTTTCTTCCAGCTCTAAATTAATTGCTTTATGATGATTTTTCAATATAATGCAAATTTTATTAAGTCTTTTAGGTTGAAAATAATTTTTTTCTTTTACTGCCCCTCATCCACCTCTTTGATAATGTCTATTAGATGCCAAAATCAAGCACAATTCATTTAGCTTCATGAAAGAATGAAAAAATCAGCCAAACTAGTTCTTTGGCATCAATGTTGACAAACATTGGCTGCATTTTTAATTTTTAGCTTTTTTTGATATGTCACTCAACAAAGCTTATAGAACATTTTAGAGTGGAATTCTAAATGTGATCTTTATTTTAAAGACTATTTTATGCTTCTCAAGAACTTTCTGAGGTTTCCTAAACCTGTAGATCTGTTCATTTACTCAGAATTCCTCTGAAAATAGACATTGTAGAATCTCTGAATCATACTCAGTCTATGTATGTTATGATCAAAGATTAAATGCTGGCTAATATATCAAAACAGTAAAGAACAATTAATAGACAAGTTATTCTGCTTATGATTCAGTTCCAAAAGCTAAACGCTAGTTTTAAAAACCTTGACCAGGGGCAGCTAGGTGCCACAGTGGATAGAGCACCAGCCCTGGAGTCAAATCCAGCCTCAGACACTTAATAATTACCTAGCTGTGTGGCCTTGGACAAGTCACTTAACCCCATTGCCTTGCAAAAAAAAATACTAATAAAAAAAGAAAAAAGAAAAAGAAAGAACCTTGACCAAAGGTATTTCCTTTGAATTTACTCTTTTTGACTTCTCTCATCGCTTATACATATTTTGTGTATCAGTCATTATTGCTAAGATTCCATAACTTAATATGACCATGGTATATGTTACAAAAATAGATTATTTCTTTCCATGTGCTGTGCTTATTCTTTTTTTAATGTATGCATTTTGCATTTATTTAGATAAGTACTTGTCTTTTCCTCAATATAATATAAGCTCCTTGAGGTCAGGGATTTTTTTTTTTTTGGTACTTCCAGTACCTGCCTTTTAGATTATTAAATGAAAATGAAAACACATGGTCATATGGGTCAACTTTTGATAGAACCAGGATTTAAATCCAGATCCTGTGACTCCCAAATACCCTGCACTTGCCACTGAACCACCCATTGTAGCCTATCCTGACTTACAGATGAGATTTTCCATCAGCTTAAAGGGGAAATAGTGGGGATATCTGGTAACTGATATGACAGCTAGAAACTCACTTACTGCAGTGGGTAGATTTGCCTCTCTTTCCATTTCTTATCCCACTCCAGGGAACCTGCCTTGTATGCTCCTCTCCAATACTCCCCCCCTTCCCATTGCCCCCCCAATTCTCACTCATGTGAAATAATACAGGTCAGGTAAGGTCACACTATATCTAATAACTTTTTTTAAAATGAGTGCTGTGTTTATTCTTAACATTAGCTGGCATTTGATGAATTGTGGTGTCTGCTTATGATTTATAGAAAGATTTCTTAAGATAAGGATGTGATATTAGTAAATATACAATAGATGAACCATTCACTTTTTCATCTTAGTGTAGATAAGGGTTCAGGTTTGGAGATATTAAGTTTGAGATGGTAATAATACACCTAGGTAAATCTATATAACAAAACATTAGAGATATTAAAATATGGAGAATTGGGAGTCATTTGTATCAAGTAGATAGTTGACTTCATGAAAACTGAGCTACTCAACTAGAGAGAGGTTGTGAGTCATAAGACCTGTATTCTAGTCTTTGCTCTGTCATTGGTTAGATTTGTATCTTTGTGTGAGTTCTTAAACCATTTTGGTCCTAGGGTTTCTTTTTTAATCTGTTTAATGAGAGGCTTGAAACCTCTCCAAGATTCCTTATACCTTTGAAATTCCATGGATTTATAAACATCTATGTATAGCTAGTGATGGCTAGAAATACAGTCAAATGAATCTGTAATCTTATTGTTTCAGGAGTTTCCTTCAATATGGTAGTTTATGATCAATCCATATCTTCCTGTCCTAGTAATTTTTGTTCAGGTTCTCCAAAATCTTTACCTCAGTGATTCCACTGGGATCTTTCTAAGAAATCTAAGAATTTAATTAGACTCAGTAAATTCTTAAGGAATTTACACTCACCTATAGGAGTGGGAGAGAGGGCTACAATAAATATAATGATTAACATATTATAGAGTAATGAGGGATAAGGACAAAAGTAAAATACAGAAGAGAAAGGGAGTACTTTGGACCGGGTAGTGGGGAATGAGCCTTAAAAAGTGTTAAGTATTCTGAATGTAGAGGTGAGGAAGAAAGCTTTTCAGTAAATAAAATGTTTTACAAGGATTTGATAAATGCTTTTGTCTTAATAATGGCAAATGGAAAGTGTGAAGAGAATTAAGAATAGATTAGAGCCATATTGTATAGAGGACCCTAAATATTGTTAAGAGTTTATTTGGCCCCATAGAAATTAACACTACTAAAAAAATTTTGAGATAACATAGTCAGATTACATATTAGGAGAATGATTTTATCAGCTACCTGGAAGATGGGTTGGAAAAGGGAAAGATAAGAGGATGTGTGACCATTAAGAAAGTTACTACAATAGTCTAGGGAGAAACAGATGATGGTGGTCTATGTAAGTGGAGCAGAGTGGATGAGTGTGAGACATGTAGAAGTGAAATCAACTGGATTTGGCAACTTATTGGAAGTTAGGGATAAGAAGTAGGAAGAGTTAAGGATGACTATGGTTTTAAACATTCATGACAGGGAGAATAGTAGTATACTTAAAAGGAGAAGTTGAAGAAGAAAGTTGAATAAGATAATTCATCCACACAAAATGCTATTAACATGTTTTCTATTTATATATTATGTTGAAAGACAATAAAATATGCAAAAGGGGAAAGTATGTGTGTATACAGAGACATGTGCACACATATAGAGAGCTATAGTTATTCACATACATGTGTATAGTCTCTATATGTTGTATGTGACCTTATATGTATACATATGTTTATATGTATGAATGTGAATATATAGGTAGACACTAGTGTTCCTTAATTAGACATTCTCATCTGTTGGTTATATTGAGATTTTATGTTCTTACTAGTGGTTTTCAAAATATGAAAGTGTTCACTTATGATGAGTATCTCATATATAACAGAAATCATGTAAAATTTAAGTACATTTGTGGAGAATCCAAACATTTTCATTTATCCTTCACTTAACCTACTTATGTTCTTGTATAAACATTCTCTCACTAAATAGAAAAATTAAATTATTTGAAACATCAGGAAAAACACCACAAAATCCAAATTTAAGATTATATAAATTTATCTTTCTTGTTTTGGAACAATGCTCTGGTGTTCTGCATTATCTATTCATCATTTTACCAAGGCTTTTTACCCAGTCGGAAAAAAAAAAAACTTGAAAAACCCAGCTCTGCCTTATTTCATGTAAGACTTACTCAAGTTATATGCTACCAAACCAATCTGTCATGCATTAAGTGAAATACTCCAAAGTAAATGCTAGTAAAAATCAATCAATTTAGTAAGATTAATAATAATTTTAATTTACAACACTGATCCAAAGCTGCTCACCTTTGAACAAAAAATGCAATTTAAACCACTAGGAAACAGATAATGTAAACTTGCTAGCAGCATAAAATATGAAGATCATAGAGTGGTCTTTCATATTCAAAGATGACACTTTCATATTATAGAGCCATCAGTCCAACAAGTTTTTACTGTATTTTATTTTTTCTCTCAGGAGCCTTTTTTTGATAAATGATGTCTAAAATATACAAGGAACGTCCTTTCAATATCGTGTGAGTGATGAAAAGCAAAACAAAACAATCTATCAAATCACACTTCATGAATCCCTATAAATTTAGAATATGATGAATCTGTGGACAAGCACATCTCTGCATGCCATGTTTTCATCACACCTGCAGACCGAAACATCCCAAAGGCTACTGGTAAAAAGCTAGTAAGAACTTTCCTAGCTTCTGGAATTTTCTGAATATTTAAACTACTATTGGAAAATCTGTCTAGTGACAAAAATCTAGTGACTAAAAAATTTGACTGTGAAGATAAACTTTCAAAATATAAGCCCATCAGCTTTGATTATTCTCCCTTTTTCACAATAAAAGAAGAATGTGTATTTATATATAATCACAACCTACTATATAGCCAAATATGTCCAGTATATTCTAGAACCCAATGAATCAAATATTTGAATTCTGTAGGAACATAAAGAAGGATGTAGAGTCTCATTTTCTTATCTGTCCTTTACTGAACAAATCAGAATCACAAAATCACACATTTAAAGAAGCAATGTCAGTGGTCACCTAATCTAATCTGTACCAGAATTGAACACAATTACTGGAGATATATTCTGATCAAGACAGACAAACAGAGACAGAGAGAAAGAGACAGAGAGACAAAAACAGAAAAGAGCCAGAGCCAGAGAGACATACAGACATACAGAGATAGAAGTCATATAGACATACAGAAAGACACACAGAGATAATGATAAAAACAGAAAGGGAGACACATACAGTCACAGAGACTAATTTTGTGACTCCTAACAAGTCACTTAGCCTTTGTTGTTACCTTTTCTTTCTGTATCTTTCTCTTTCTCTTGTCTGTCTGTCTCCCCCCCCTTTAACTTTTACCCAACCAGAATAATGTATAAAGATGAATCAGTGTAACTCTTTCTTGTCTATCTAAGATTTTTGCTGGCTCAACTGACTTTCCTCCTCATCTTGTCTAGTGACAAAAGCAGGCAGACTCAAGTTCCCAGATCTCTGTTAGTCACCATTTTATCTTTATGAGGTTCATAAAGTCATAGATGTCTTGTTCCACATGCTAGTCTCAGATAGGGAGGGACAGAAATCTCCCCATCCAGAGGGTTGTAGTATATCTTTTTCTTAAAGGCAGCCAAAGAGGGGAAAAAAGTAAGACCAAGAGTTAGACCATTCTTTAAAACATATAAATTGCAAAATAAATGCTAACTTGCATCATTAGCAGTACTTTTTTCATCCTGGGAATTGTTCCCTGCACTAATGAAATTACTACTCCCAGTCTCTGTTCCCCTTATTAGATTCAGCCCAATTTTAAAGACCATTAGTATCCTATCTTTTTGGATTCTGACTCCATTATTCACTTTGTTACACTTCCCAACTTTGCTTTTGCAAATTTGATGCACTTGTGATCTATACCATTGCAAGTTCTTTAAAAGTTCTTGATCAAATACACATCCCTGAGATAATCCTCTGCTGACTTCTTATCTTGTTGACATTGAACAATTAATGATTGTTCTTTGAGTCTATTCATTCAACCAATGCTTAACCCATGCTGTCCATCTTTTCCAGAATATCAAATGATTATAGAGACTTAAAAATCTTTAGATCAGAACAAGTTTTTAGATCAAAAGTAAACCTTAAAAAGTAACATAGGTCCTTGATTAAGCCTCCAATTTATCCTGATGGCAAGTCAAATTGACAAATAAATTAAGAGAGAGACTCTTATTGGTTGTAACTTGTATTGACTAAGAGATTAATGCCCATCATAAAGAGAAGATGATTTAAAACATAATATTAACTTTCCTCAGCTTCTGTGAGACCAGAGATAACTTATTTCGATGTTGACTTATTGTCAGCTAATATCAATTCAGGTAAAACTTTCTTAGGAATATCCTTGAGTAGTGTAGAAGCAGAGGCAAGCAAATTGACTTTGCAAGACAAGAAAATTAATACTAATAATGATAATATAATCATAACAACTAATGTTTATATGTTTCTTACTGTGTATCAGGAGCTTTTGCTAAGCACTTCATTTCTTTTGATTCTAACAATTGTGGGAGGTATTGATGCTAAGTAAGTCTCATTGCTACTAAGTGAATGTGGTGTCTGCTGCTTTGGTATGTTCCATTTAAGTGTGATTTCCTTCATCAAAAATTAATTATTATTGTGAGCATTATCTTTGCACTATACATGTGCTACTGAACACAACTATTCTGACTGGGTCCACTACAGATTTATGTTAAATATATATTAGAGGCTAATATATAACCTCAATTGGGCACACACTGCTACTACTTATTCCAACTGTACCTCCCTTATCAGTTCACTATCCTCTCCACCAGTGACTCTTCTAACCTATTTTTATCTGTCTTCGAACTTCCCATGTCCTCTCTCTCTCTCTCTCTCTCTCTCTCTCTCTCTCTCTCTCTCCCAAGAATCCTGTCTCATATTTTACAGAAAAATTGAACAACATTCACCAAAAATTGTCTCTTCTTCCCTTTTTCTCTTCTTATTTCACTCAGGTTTCTTCTGCTACTTTCTCCTCCTTCATCCCTGAAGTAGCCTTTACCAATACTAACCCTTTTAGCTTTCCAAGTGATCCTATTCCATTTTATCTCTTCCAATAGACTGCTCCTTCTGTCAAACCCACCCTCACTTGATAATAATCTCACCATCTCTGTTGGTTCATTTCCATTCTACTGGCTTCATACATGCCCATGTCTCCTCTATCTTGATAAAAAAAAAAAACCCTTCAAATAATCCTTCTATTCCCTGCTAACTATTAGCCTATTTTTCTTCTGCCATTTGTAGTTAAACTCTGAGGAAAAGGTTTTCTAAAATAAGTGTCTCCACTTCCTCTCCTCTCACTCTCTTCTTAACCCTTTTCAACCTTGTCTTCTGACCTTGTCATTCCACCAAAACTCCAAATTATCGGCAAAATTACCAATGTGCTCTTACTTGCTAAATCCAGTAGCTCTTTTTCAATCTCATTGTCCTAGACCTCTCAGCAGCCTTTGGCACTGTTGATTACTCTCTTCCTTGAGAATGTCCCTCAGGGTTCTGTCCTAGATGCTCCCCTCCCCTCCCCTCCCCTCCCCTCCCCTCCCCTCCCCTCCCCTCCCCTCCCCTCCCCTCCCCTCCCCTCCCCTCTCCCTTCTCTTCTCTTCTCTTCTCTTCTCTTCTCTTCTCTTCTCTTCTCTTCTCTTCTCTTCTCTTCTCTTCTCTTCTCTTCTCTTCTCTCTCTCTCTCTCTCTCTATATATATATATATATATATATATTATATATATATATATATATATAATTTCATATGGTAATCTTATCTTCCTTAGATTTGATTATCCTCTTTATGCTGATGATTCTCAAATCTATCTTTCCTACCTTGATCTCTCCCATAACAAATAATTTCACATCTCCAACCACTTTTCAAATATCAAATTGGTTGTCTAATAAAAATCTTAAACTTGATATGTCCAGATTATAACCATTTATCTTTCTCCCTAAGCACTCTTCCCTGTCTCCCATCTTCCCTATTACTGGAGAGGGAAACATCCTCCTGGTCCCTCAGGCTCATAACCTAGGTGTCATCCGGGATTCCTCACTGCTTCTCACTACCCTCCCTTATTGTTGTGACTTGTTGCCAATGTCTTTCAATTAAACCCTTTCACCATCTCTCCAATAAGCCACCATTCTTTCCTCTGACACTGACACCATTCTAGTGCTTGCCTTTATCACCTCACACCTTGATTACTGCAATAGCCTCCTGGTGTCTCTCTGACTGCCTCAATTCTCTCCTCAGTCCAATACATTCTCCATCCAGCCACTGAAGTGATTTTCCTAAAATGTGAGTTGGAGCATGTCATCCTCTTTCTCTCTAAATTCTAGTGGCTATAAATTCTCTCATATTCAAATTCTCTCATGATTGTTACCTTTCTGGTTTTCTAGTTTTCTTATCTCACACTCTGACATGTATTCTTCGGTTCAAATCCAGTGATACTTGCTTCTGGCTTATTCGCAAAGAAAAACCCCTATTTCTCAGCTCTAAGCATTTTTTCTGGCTGTCCCCCCCCCCCCATGACTGGCATATTCTCCCTCTTCAACTCTGACAATTGATATCCCTGGCTTTTTTAAAAATTTCAACTAATATCTTACTGTCTAGCCTTCCCTAACCCCTCTTAACACCAGTGTTTTTCCCTCTTTTAAGTATTTGCTGAATATACTTGTTTGCTTGTTGCCCTCATTAAGCTCCCTGAAGATGGGAACTATCTTCTAACTCTTTCTGTATCCTCAGAGTTTAGTATAGTGTCCAGAATGTGGTAGGTATTTAATAAATTTTTTTATTTGAATTTATTGACTACTAGTCTCCACCATTTCTGAATTTACTAAGCTAGCAGGTGACCTTCTTTATAAAACTTTTTTTATTACTCTCAGATTTGTGGATATGTTCACACATGGGCATATTAATACAGTATTTGAAGCCTACCTCAAATGTCATCTCTTCCTGATTGTTTCCCTCCTCAGCTGTCTCACTATATTTTATTTATACTTTTTTAATAATAGAAATAATAATAGCTATATTATTATTGTTATTATTATTATTATTATTTATTATAGTTATAGGTCTTTTCCTCCCAGAGAGTGAGTGTCTTGAAGGCATAGCCATGTTTTATTTTTTCTTTATCTGAAGACCCTAATATATATTGTACATAGACCCAAACATTTTTTTGGCAGGGCAGTGGGGTTAAGTGACTTGCCCAAGGTCACACAGCTAGGTAATTATTAATTGTCTGAGGCTGGATTTTAACTCAGGTTCTCCTGACTCGAGGACCAGTGCTCCATCCACTGTGCCTCCTAGCTGACCCCCTAAACATTTTTAAAATTCATTTTTGCTTGTCATAGTTTTGCTAATCTCTAGAGACATTAAGATTTATTTTTGTGTATGAATAATATAGTTACCTTGCTAAACCATCTATCTCTCTTTATAGCTTTAGTAAACTCTCTATTATCATAGGACAGAAGCAGTATTACCAAATCTGGGGACCTTTCTTTCTGGTATCATCACCATGACATCATTTCACTGACAGCTTTGTTCATAGTAATAAAACAACTGGGATGAAGACATTTGGAAAAATGTAAATTTTTGAAAATATGGAGATTGTGGAGAAAAGAAATTCCTTTCCCTAAAGCTTTTATTCCATTCTATATAATCAACACTCCCCACCCCAACCTCTTAAGCTTAAAATAAACATCAGAGTTACTGGCTACAGTGTTTACTAACAGTATGATCAACAATAAAACAAAGACACAAAGAGTATTTACAAAATATGAGAAGGATCACTGTTAAAGTCATTTTTTAGACCTCACTACAAATGTTGACATTTTTGTCAATTTTAGAAACAGTCCCATCATTAAATTCTCTTAGAATATCAATTAAGGTCTTTTCTCAAGTGAAAATTTTATGATTTTTGTTTTGTTATCTTGTTATCACAGGATAAGGAATAAATTAAGTTTGCTTAGGAAATAAGTTCTCTTACTTTTTTTTTTTTTTGGTCCTTTCTCTGACCATCAAAGTTAACATAACTATATGTTAAGGTAGTTAATAGCATCTCTTAAGAACAGCATTTAAACTCTCAGCCTTCTCTTCAAAGAATGAGAGCTAGATTGTCATTCTAAGGTCCCATCTCTTAAGGATACAGTAAGGGTATATTTTTTTTTCTGAGAGAAGGTAATGATACTTATGATACAAATAATTAAATTATCATTTTCAAAGATTAACCCATCTTTCATGTTGTCAAGGGAAGGAAATCTTAGAGTAAGGAAAATACTTTTCAGGGTGATATGCAGTGACTTGATGTTTGTTTGTCCCTTGTTCTTGAAGAAGATCATGACATCAGAGGAGGTAATGCCATGACAAGGGAATTAATTGGATGGGGGTGGGGGGGCTGTGCTGAAGTTACCAGTCTCTCACTTTCTCTTCCAGAGCCATCTGGGTCCAGTGGCCAGACATGAATCAGGACAATTGGAGACAGCCCTGAATATGAGGCAACTAGGGTTAAGTGACTTGCCCAAGATCACACAGCTAGTTAGCCTCAAGTATCTGAGCTTTTTTCGAACTCTTATCTTCCTGACTCCAAGGCTGCTGCTCTATCCTGTGCCACCTTGCTGCCCTTGTGGCCCCATAGCCCCTGGAAGTAGTCCAATGGATTGAGCCCTGGGCCTGGAGTCTGGAAGGTCTGAACTTAAATCTGGCACCAAATGCTTAACAGCTAGGTGACCTGGTCAAGTCACTTCACCTGTGTCTGCCTTAGTTTCCTTAACTGTAAAATGGAGATAATAATAATATCATTATTAGGGTTAGGAAAGGGGAGAAGGATTGTCACCCTTGTTGCATTTGTTCCTGGAGTTTTAGCACAGGTACGTTGAAGAAACCTACAGAGGATGAGTTCACATTCTAATAATTTTTTTCAGCTAAGGAAAGCAGTTATCCTGTTTATTTGTGCAATATAGCATAAAACATTAAAAAATGAAAGAATAACATGATAATGACTTGTCCCAGACAAGTCTTCTGACTATCAGAAAGGGTGAGAATCTCAGCCTAAATCCTCAGCCAAATTGTTTATTTCTCACTACAAAGACAGCACAGTAAAGTTTAGCTGCTTCATTTTGAAAAAAAAATTTCAGCACATAAGTTTACCTAACATTTATTTACAGTTTGTTAATAATATTAATATAGATTTTTCTTTGTAACTTAAATCTCATGTTCTTGGCTAATTGCTTCAGATGTTCTTTATTCTGCAGTCAAACTGAAAAATCCTGCCAAATCATTTCTAAAAAACTCCCTTCTTTTGAAATTAAACTTAAATTTTCTTTTCTTTTTTGGTATCTGTTATTGTCCCAAATTTGCTTTATTTCTACCTTGCTAAATTTTAAAAGACTTAGAAAACTTTCTGTTAATTCAATTCACTTCCTTTACAGTTATCATTTCCATTTCTTAGCATCTTTCAATTGTACAAACCCTTTGAGAACAGAGTATAAGACATATCTATCTTTGTAAACCTAGTTCCTAGCACAGAGATTCATATAATAGAAATAACTTAATAAATGTTTGTTGATTGAATTGACTAAACCTAGATATTTGTTTGATATTAGCGTTAGAAAATAAGATTTTAAATTCAAAACTAAAACTGAATGACTAGCTCTTTTTTATCCTCAAAAAGGAATCATGTTTGCATAGAAAAGATTCATTTTTCCTTCATCTCAACCCAGACAAAACATTAAGCCACATATTTGGATAAAGAATAAAGAAAATTTTCAAGTAGCTCTTAGCAATTTTTTTAGAATTCTAGTGAGACCTAATCTATTAGGACTAAAGAGTCACAAGTAGATTTCTAACGAAATGAAATTTAACCTTTATAAAGATTACTCAGAAATTAACCAAGTCATATATCATTGCACAAAGTCATTTTGCAATGTATAATGTATTTTCTAATGTATAAAACACACCTGTGTTTTATAAATATATATAGATGTAAATATGAATATAGATGCACACTATGTGTGTCTGTGTGTGTGTATGTGTATATTAGTATGTATGTTTGTATATACACAAACTTATCACTTCCAGGCACAATACACCGTGTGTGTGTGTGTGTGTGTGTGTGTGTGTGTTTGGTTTATTCTCACCTTTATGCTATTTTGGGGTGCATTCTATTTTTTCAGATTAGATTGTCCTCTTTCAATCCTTTCCTATTGAAATCCAAGCAGTCCTTAAATACCTGACTCAGAGATCACCTCCTAACTGAAGTCTTTCCTGCACTATACCAGTTAGAGTAGGATCTCTTCCACAGAACAACATTTTGTTCCATTTATTCTTCATGTTGTCTGATGCACTATCTTATTTTTTGTATACTTGTCTGGTCTCCCATTTTATATTCTAAACTCCTTGCAAGCAAGAATTATGTAATTCATCTTTGCATAGTCCATAATGACTAGCGCATGTCCCCACATCCTAGTAGACAATCAGCAAGCAATAATTAGAAAATTAAAAATCAAAAATCACTTTTAAAATAACAATGCTGCATGGGATCCAGTACAAATATAACTATTCCTGTTTTGGAGATAATGAAACTGAATATCAGAAAAGTGAAGTGACTTGCCCAGGTCACACAGGAAGTATAGAAATTGATACATGGACACAGATGTTCTAATTCCAAGTTCAGGGTTCCTTCTGGATTCTAGACTATAGTACTTAAAAATTGGATGCTTGAATTCACATGCATCCTTCCTTGAAAAGGAGGATGCCTTATCTGTTACCTGGTATAACCTCTTTAATTTCAAAGAAATTGAGGGTAAATTGGTTAAGTAATTTGTCCAATTTCATCTAAATAGCAAGTGAAAGAGTTAGAATTTGAACCAAGGTTGCTGACTTCAAATCTGATGCTCTGCTGGCACACCATGCTGCTTCTTTGCATATGTTTACATAAAATGATTCAAAGAACATGTCATATTAATTAGTTAAGTGCTACCATCTTCAAATATGAAGCATAGTTATGTGATTAGCTAGGGTCCAATTCATTGCCCAGTCTTGATTGTGGCTTTGTATTCATGATCAGGCTGAAGTGATGGGCAGAAAAATAAAATTTAATTTCAAGCTTAGGCTAGTCAAATTGTTGTTGGCTGGGGCTTCCTGCTCAAACTAATTATGACATTGTACTGTCAATGATTTCACTCTATCTCATGCCTCATTGTTCTTTTCAGGGCCTTTAAACTAGTCAAGAATGTTTTGATAAAAACAGGAACAAAAGATTTAAAAATTCAGTGCCATTGAGCATATGAAAGCAACAATTAAGCAGTGCATTATGATTTCAAATTGGTTTCACATGACTTGTTGATTCATTTATTAACAACCTACTATGTTCAAGGCAAATTTTAGGTAGAAAGATAAAGATGAAACATTCCCTGACTTCATATAATACTGGATGTGATAAATGTATCATCTCAGAGGATCAACCCTTTAATGGTCCTCTGAAAGATGATGGGGCACTATGTGGCAAAGTGATTAGAGAGTTGATCTTGGAGTGAAAGGGACCTGAATTTCAATCCTGTTTTTGATCCCTACTGTTGGGCTGAGGTAGAGCAAGTCACAGAATCATGTCAGAGAAGTTGCCAACCAGTAATGATAGAAAGCATTTCCTTATCTGTGTTCCTTATAATTAAATCAACAGATCCAGGCTCAATCCATGCAATTCTTAACTTTTCTTTCCCTTTACAAGATGTTTTTGATATTGTGATAGCAATAATTAAGTACTATGTTATGATTTCAAAGTGGTTTCACGTGTACTTGTTGAATTGTTTTAACAAGATTCTTTTTAATCTTATAAGTGACGAAACTGAGATTTGGAAAGTTTAAGTATTTTTCAAAAGGTCATTTTGCCAGAAGAGGCTCAAACAATCATGATCTTAACCTAAGAGACTCCATTGTAGGCTGGATTAAAACTCAGGAGACCTAGGTTCAAGTATTTTATTTGACCCTTTTCTAGCTGCACTAATTGGAAAATTATTTAAACTCTCCAAACTTCATTTTCCTCATCTGCTAATTGGGGATGACAATCAATTTAATCTCACTAGGTTGTTGTAAAGAAAACACTGAAAAATTAAAAGCAATAGATAAATAGAAATCATTACCATCTTGGATCAAAATTTTATCCATGTTCTTTGAACTGTAGCCAAACTGAAAAATAGATGGGACAGATCTCAGTAGGTTCACAGATCACACTAGATTTTATGTATACATACATACATACATACGCATAATATAAGAGATACAATAAAATACTCTTATCTTCCATGATATTGTTTTAAGAAGTCTTTCAGTCCTGTCTCCAGCTGTTATGGAAAAAAAAAGGTATTTAGAAAAAAAAACACAGGGCGAATCAGAATGATGTTGCATTCTATAGAAGCAGTATCGCCATTCTAGTCCAAGACTGCTAGTTGAGGACACATCATTTTTCTGGTTTTTAGAAGCTAGAGAAAGGTCAAAACCTAACTCAGCCTTCTAGTAGTAAGATAGAAAAATAGATAAAATTGCTTTGTTGTCAGAAAAGTAAAGAGCAAGATATTGCTAAAGGTTTCTCTTTGTTAGTATCCTCCTTCCTGATTTTGGGCAAACATTTGTACATTAAGGAGTCTAAAATTTATACTTAATTATATAATATTTAAGCTTTGATAATTCATTCTACTCATAGGACCACTCCTTCTAAGAATTCAATTTTAGTAAGAATTTATTAAATATATTTTTAACATAATTTTTAACTTTACCCAAATTTAGTCTTTGGAATTTAGTGTTTAGAATTTCTCTTTAGAATATATTTTTCAAAATTACTTGTTAGTGGCTTTTTAAACCACTTTTACCAAGAATACATGTCCAATTATGTAAAAATAGACTTATAGCAGTACAATTCAAGAAATACTAATATCTTCTTTAGCATTGTCCATTGTGGCCCAGTCTATGTACTGCAGATATCATGTCAGGGAGAAAAATCTCCTGTTACAATAAAATATACTTTGATAATTAGTAGCTTAATAATCGCATATACGTTCTTTGAGGGCAATCGGTTTCCTTTTTGTTTGTATCACCAGAGTCTTACACAATAGGTATATGTGAATGAGGAATACATCCTTATTGAAATGACTTGAATTGCCTAGAAGTCTAATATTTCTATTAGAAAATTGGTTGTCACCTATGTAAAAATGTATGCCTCACAATCAGTTGCGTCCACATTTCCCCCATTTCTCCCTTTTAATGAATCTATCACAGTGAAATGCCACAGCTTCAAGAAAGAGGTTGATTTGAGTTCAACAAAATTGGAACATGTACCAGAGACCACAGTTGGATGTAACAAATCAACAGAAGCCCTGCGGGAGCTGTGACTTCCAATCTGCATCCGTTCTGTCCTCCTTTACCCCCCACACAAATTTAAATATATTAAAAGGATTATTAACAACATTAAACAGTTTAACAGAAATAAGCCTAAGCAATGCAAACCATCTGGATATATCTAGGATCAACGGCTCTGACTCCACTGTGATACAAAAAGAGTTCAAATCATCTCTGGGACTTTAAAACTGGCTTCCTTGCAAACAAATGACTATAAATCATTCCAGAATTCTTGAGCTGAGAAAAGTTAACTTTAAAAGAAATGAAACTGACCTTCTACAGAAGACCTAGATGTCTTTCATAGATAAGGATGTTTTTTAGTTTTAAAGACATCCTTGTCCTTCCCTGTGTTTAACTGAAAAACAAAAACACCAATGAATAAAAGCAATATAAACTGAGTTTAAGGCCTATGACTCTCTTTGTTGTTGTTGTTGTTATTATTATTATTATCATTATCATAACTGTTCCAAAAATAGATTGCACTGTTTCAGGAAGTTGTAGACTCTTGTATTTAAAAAATATTAATTCTTTTTTTTATATTACTCATATTTTATACTACATTCCTCCCTTCACCCCCTCCCAACACAAATTCCTTTGGGGGGAAAAAAGGAAGAAAAGGGTGGGGGTGGGGCTCCATAGAAAATGCCAATAGATCCAAAGATTCTGATCTTATATTTAGTATTCCATAACTATGGTCCCTGATTTCTGCAAAGGAGTTTAGAGAGTTGTCTTCTCATAGCTTCATTGGGGCCAAGTTTGTTGCTAGAAGAGAGCTCAGAAATGTTGCTACAGAGAGGATTCTTGGGCAATTAAGGGTTTTACTAGATGCCTACTGTGATCCTGTCCACCCCTGAAAACCTTTGATTGTATAGCTGCCACATATTAGCTTTGAGTTACTTCATCGATTTGAACTTCAGTTTTGTTATCTGTAAAATGAAGAATTTAGACTAGATGTACTCTTAAGACATACTCCAGCTTCTAAAATTCATTCCTTCTGTGAAATCTAGACTCCCTGTAAAATAATAGAATCACGGAGCTGGAAGGAACTTGGGAGATCATCTATTCTAATGTACTGATTTTATAGATTAAAAAAATGTGAGCCAAAGAGATTAAAGTGATTTATTCAGGATAACATAACTAGTTAATGGCAAATTAGAGCTTTAGTGCAAACTAGAGATAGAAAATTATTTCTATTTCATCTTTCTGTAAACTTCAAGACTCTTATTAGATCCCCCATCACCTCAATCTTCTCTTGTTCAGAGGGGAAAAAAAAAATTCTAGTTTCTTCAACCTTGATTCTTAAGACTTAGAAGCTTTCACTATTGACAATAAGAATTAACTTTAATATATGGCTGACTTTTTTTTTTCCTGGTATGGTTTCTCCCAAGGGCTTAGGACATTCAGGGTAAAATTTAGAAATTTACAAATGTGCCATCAATCAAACAATTGATCAATTATAAATGTTTTTGAAGCACTTACATTGTGCCAGAAATTGTGCAAGGTACAGAAACAAATACAAAGAATGGGAAAGTTCCTACTTTCAAAAATCCCTTAAAAATGATGGTGGCAATGATCTTGATGCTCCTGCAAATTATTTAAATCAGGCTGAAATAAAGGGAAGAAATGAAATCTCATTAAGCAGTTATAGGGCTTAAGAAGAAAACTTAAGTCAGGGTTATTCCAACATTCTGGATGCACAAGGTTCTGCATGTTTGTGTCTTAGGCTTCCAAAATTCATTTCTATAATCTGATGCCAAGTTGCCTATAATCAGGTTCTTGGAAGGCAGCTTTTTCCCTGCTACATTAATTCTAAGTTCCAGGGTCTCAATATGTTCATCCATTTTTCCCCCAGATTATCTTCCAAAAGGATTAATTTTGTGGAAATAACTCCTGTCTCACTCCAAGGCCATGTGGTGCTAGAAGGGAAAGCACTGTGGCCTGAGAGTCATGAGACCTTGGCTCTGTCATTTTGTCTTTGACCCTCAGTGCCTCTGTGTCCCCCTCTGCAAGATAGAGGTGATGGCTGCTGCCACTCATTTTGGCAGAAAGAACTAGAAACCATGGAATCAAAGCAAGGTTAGGCATCCAGACATTCTTGTGGTTTGGCAACTTTAAAAAGCCTCTGAGGATTTATTTGATATGACCTGGCCAAAACCTATGTGTTGCTCTCACCTTGGAAATTGTCTCCATATCCACTTTACTTTGGACTATATACTTTTTAATTTGTAAAAATAATACATATTTAATCTCTATAGTATAAACCTGATAAAATACAGTAGACATTTGTTTCCTTATACAATAGTTCTTTGATGTCCTGACCCAGATCTTAAGACAAATTTCCAGACCTTCTTGAAAAAAACTGTAACATTTGGTTAAAGGTTTTGCAAAGATCAAACATGGCATCATTTCCTCATAGACATAAAGCTTTTTTGGACTGCTTTATCCTTCAGTAATTGAAATTGTGATGAAATCCCTAAGGTAAATGGATTAAAATAAATTTAACACAATTTTATTCCTAACTTTTTTGAATCTGTCAACTTTATGTTGAAAGAGGTCTGTTCCCTCCACTATTTAAAGAATTAAACATTTTTAGATACCATTAACCAGGGCTTTGCTTTCACCCTAATAGAGGTCATTAGAGATCAAATCTATGAACTTATTCTGCCATTTGACTCTAGATAATTCCCTGACTCTCAGTACTCAATTGCAACCTAGTTTTTGGTACAGTTGCTAAGATTGCTAATATTCATATCCCAAGTTGTAGACAACCTTTTGCCCTAGGCTACACACTCTTCCTTTATGATGGACTCATAACCTTTCCAGCTCAATCCTATGATCATCCTGGCTTCTGAGGTCTTTTACCATATGGATCTTAACTACCTTTCCAGGTTTATTTCACCCTATTTCTCTTAATATATTATATATTCCACCCAAACCAGATTACTAACTGTTCTCCCACCTGAACATGCTCTCTGAATTTACATACATAAACACCCCAGTCATGAACAGATTCCCTTTATATTTCCATGTATTTAAATCTTTTCCTTCTATCAAGTACTAGTTAAAGTGCCACCTCTGTCATGTAATCTTCCATGATTCTCTCAGTTAAAAGTAGTTCCTAGCTCCCTAACTCTTTCAATCTCTCCAGTTCTCTTCCACTTTCTAACTTCTATATGATTATTTGTGTTTGGACTTCATCACTCTTCATGATTATAAATTCTTTATGTAATGTCTGTGTTATTGTTGTATTCCAAGCCCTTATTCACATGTCTTACACATGATAGGAATTTAGCAAATGTGGATGAATAAATGCTTGTTGAATTTAAGGAAGCCTACTCATTGCCTAGAATTATTGAAGAAACATTCTAAAATATATGTTGTTTTTGGAGTTATGAAAAAGTGAAAAATAATGTTGCTGTAAATTTCTATGTGAAAACCAGATGCAAGAGGGCAGTTGAGATTAATTTTATGTTAATTGGTTGCAAAAGATCTGGAACACACAAATATATGGATATCTACCATATACATAGATGCATGCATATAATATGAAAATATGCATATATAAATACAGGTATATAATAAAGAATTAAGAAAATACCATATATTATATATGCATATAACATGTATTATATTATATATTATATTTTATATATTATATAATATATATAAATATATTATATATATTATGTGTATTTATATAATATTTGTTGGTACGTCAGTTGTTTATATGCCACATTCTCAAAACTATGCCTTAGAAGTCCCTAATGAGGCAATATATATTAGATGGAGAGCTATATGTAGGGTCAGGACCAACTGATGCCTATGATAGCTTCTAAGAAGCCTATGAAATGCATACTTTAGATATATCAGTCGATAGCTTTAGTTTCCATATATGTAAAATGGAAATAATAATACCTTTATCATCTATATCACATGATTGTTGTGAGGATCAAAAGAAGCAAAGTGCAAAGGAAAAGTGAAAGCTATATAAAAGTGTCAAAGGTAATAAATGTTGTTGCCATGATTATTACTTTGGTTTGAGGTGTCAGAGGAAGGCTGGAGCTCCTTGAACTGGCAAAGTCCACTATGATTTGAAATAGCATGCTTAGTTACAAAACAATTAGATTTAGAGTCAAGGAACCTGGTTTGAATCTTAGTCTCCAAATTACTAATTATGTAAGTTTGAGAAGTTCTCTTTAACGTTCCTTCCTTTCTCTTTCTTCATTTATAGGAGATAACCATAATAGCTTTCCCTGCCTCACCTTAAGAATCAAATTAGAAAATGTATATGTAACAAGTATTATGGGTCTACCAACCCTACTTATAAGTCATTCAAAGGCTGCTATTTTATTTAATCTTATGAAGAGCTCTATGATAATCCATGCATATATTTGTATATTTCTTCACCAATTAATTAAATTTCAACATATCTCTCAACTCTGCTTGGAACCCTCACCAATCATCATTATTTATTTAATAAATTGGAAGAAAAACTGCTTTCCCAATAGTAGTTATTTATGTCTTTCTACTAAATCCCTTAATCTCCTAGAATTAAGTAATAAAATTACTGAATATACAATAGATTAGCATTGACATCAGTAATAAAATAAAAACATGGTTAATGGATAACTTACAATGTTTTAGTTGTGAAAATGAGCATAGTCAAAATTATTTAAAATTCTTATTATTGCTTCTTCTCATCTCTTCTGAGAACATATTCATAACTTTAAAGCTATCCTTGATTCATCTGTTTCCTTTACCCTCATAACCAAGGATAAATTGACAAATCTTGATAATCCTGCTGCCACCATCTTTATTTCTCTCTATCCATTGTCCCAGTTACCTCTTTCTAGTTGTCCCAGCTCTAGCTTTTGCATGTGGACCTTCTCCATCTATGGGACAACCACTCCACTTGAGGCTATTATAAACTTTCACCTGGACTATAGCAAAAACCTCCTGATTTTTTCCCTCCAAGTCTATCCCTGTTCCAGTCCATCCTCCATGCAATATCCAAAATTATCTTCCCAAAGTGTAGGTCACTCCTCTACTTAAGAGTCTCCAGTGACTTCCTCTTGTCTTGCTTCTAGGATGAAATACAAGCTTTTGTTTGTATTTTAAAGTTCTTCACAATCTGAATTTAGGCTTTCTTTACCATTTTATTGGACATTATTGCCCTTCATGTACTCAATAGTACAACAAATTACCTACCTTCTGTACAAAGATCTGTACAAAGAATATCCCATCTTCCATCTCCATGTCTTTGTACAGATCTTAAATGCAAGAAGAGAATGTTATCAACTCTCTTATTTGAAGAAGGTGATATTTCAAGTAGTTTGAATAAAAGAAGGAAGATAATTATACAAGTTCACAGAAGTTCAGACAGAATGCTGTTCTTCAGTTTCTGTTAAAAAAACTAAGTTCTCTCAAAGATGCTGTGAAGCATTTCTTGATTCCTCCAGCCTCCATGGACACTCTTCCCCTCCTTAAATGGTCTTGTATCATACTTATCTGTATGTATTATATCCTTACAGCATAATGTAAGATCTTTGGGGTTACAGAGTTTTCTTTTTGTCTCCTAAATTTCTCAAAGAGTATTTGGCACATAAATAATTTAAAGAAATGATTGTATTAATCTATACTCAGTTGTGATTCTTCCCTGTTACATGGCTCTTTCTGAACCTTTTTGAACTGCTTATGTGCACATTGCTGTTTCTTTTCCCTCACAATCACTTTTAGAACCTTTCACCAGTCAATGGTTCTACCAACCCCTTTTGTCTCATTGAGCTTATACTGTCAATTCAAAACTGCACTTTTTTGTTTTGCTGTTCTAGCTACATTCCAAATCTTGAGACTTTGGCATTTGTATGTTTTTATTTCTTTCCTTAAATTCCTAAATGGTAGTGTACTGTTTTGTGCGGTCTACAGGCAGAAAGAAAGACACACATTTAATTGCACTACCTTTTCCTAAAGAAAACCTAGGGGATGTGCCACAGTCGAGAGTTCATTGGGACTATATATTTTGAAAACCACAAAGCTACTTCTTTTTAAGGTAATGGGACCTAGAGCTTTATGATTTTTTCATCTCCTAATATTAATATTGAATCCCATGTAAAGAATCTCTTGCTTCACCTTTCTTCCAAGCTCCACTTTTTTCCCTTTATGTCTGTCAAATATCTTGCTTTACTTTTTCTTCTACTCCCTTCTGTCTTCTGCTTCTCCAGGATAGAAAGTGAAGGTAGTAGGGTAGAAGATGTATGTACACAGGGCAAAAGCACTAGGTTTCTTGCTTTTCCAAATGCCTTAATTATAGAACTGCATAAGATCCTAAATTGATTTTTAAGGAAAGTGATTCCTCCCACCCCTTAAACTACACACTGATCAAATTTGCATCCAAAGATTAATTTGCATATGGCTTGTTGAAGGTGTTTTTCCTACATATGCACAAGTATATTACATTATAGTTTATGAATCACAATGGAAAAATGCCCAAACCCCTTACAACATGAGCAGTCTCTTTACTATTTTATTCCAACAAAAATGTCTTTTCTATAAAGTGCTATTTCTTCTTGGCTTACTTAGCTTCAAACAGAAGTTGCCCTATGGGAGGGCCAGCCTAACGCCTATGTATTTACTTTCCAGGATTGCAGTCTCTGTACTTAGCACAGGTTCCAAAGCCACAAAAGAAAAGGATTTGACTGCACAGAATCAGCAAATTCAGAATTTTCTTGGCTATTGGTACCACTAAGTTCACAGGTCTACTATGTTTATAACTTTGGGGTTGTTCATTCTTCCCATCACTCGTGTCAATTTTTTTTTGCCCAATACAATCCACAATTTCTCCTTCTACAATTTCTATCCCTTTTATCCCTCCTCTTTGTTCTTACTACTCTTGACAGTTCTCATTAGAATCTTCTGGACTACTACAATAGCCTGCTCATAAACCTTCTATTTTTTTCCTTCCATTCCCCTCCAATGTGTTTTCCCCATTTTTTCCAACCATTCCTTGCTGTTTCTGGTCTCTTTCCTAGAATCATAGAATTCCAAATCTGGAAAAGACTTTAGAATAATTCTTCATATAAAAAATCATTGAGATGTGTTTTAAGTCTTTTCTTTCCTTCTTAAAATCATAAAATCATTTTAGACATAATCCATGTTCCTTTATCTTCATTCTCTTTCTGGTTCCTGGAATTCAATTTATAAATAACTTGAAATGTCTATAGAACAGGATTTTTTTTCCTTTCTACAAACCCAGCTGATTAATGGTAAGAATCAAGATTATGGTTCTGACATTATTTTTTTTAGGGTTTTTTTTTGCAAGGTAAATGGGGTTAAGTAGCTTGCCCAAGGCCACACAGCTAGGTAATTATTAAATGTCTGAGACTGGATTTGAACTCAGGTACTCCTGACTCCAGGGCCAGTGCTTTATCCACTGCACCACCTAGCCACCCCTGTTTTGACATTATTAATAGCATACACTATATGCAGAAATATTGTAAGCTTATTGCCCTTAGAAGGTCTAGTAGCTTATGATCAGAGAGGTTGCCATTCAACTTTAAACTGCTGTGCCTATTCTCTGTCCTTGAGTTGTCATTTCTAGGATTTTGATTTTGAAAAGTAGACTCTAAAATAGTACTAGATTATTTTTGTGATACCCATTATGTTCTGGATATTTGTTTGTACATTAGTTTGAGGTTGATGAAATGTAGGTTTATAATTTGACTGACCTGTTTTGTGCTACGGAC
This sequence comes from Macrotis lagotis, assembly GCF_037893015.1. Classification (NCBI taxonomy): domain Eukaryota; kingdom Metazoa; phylum Chordata; class Mammalia; order Peramelemorphia; family Peramelidae; genus Macrotis; species Macrotis lagotis. Next base: position 413,874,626 of record NC_133666.1, read on the forward strand.
ATTGATTTTTGCATTTCCGTTACTGAAGCATTTTATTGGTAGTTCCTATTACCATTCAGTATCCATAGAATTAAATGAGTTCTAATTTTTATAATTAAACATTTCTGAATCAAATGGTTGATCAAATGTCTGAGACTATAATTTAATGAAATTAATATCTCTTTCATCAAGTCAAATCAAAGCATAGCTATGAAAATAAATTATCACCTGAACATCTTAGATAATGCAAATTCATTTGTAGTCCTTGGCTTCATTTAGTGAATGAATTTAAGAAATAGCAACAAACTTAAATTATTTGTGTGTGGGTAATAACACACTTTGCGAATTATCTGGTCACATTTTTCATTCTTAGCTATTCTTCCAACATGTTTCTGAAATGTCTACTCTTTCTGTAAGCTGATACTTATGCACAAAATATAAAACCAATAAATCATTAGTGTATGCTTAATTAAGAAAATACATTTGATATAAAATCATTTATTGCATTCAAAGTCAAATGCCAGTGAATTTTAAAACAATTTTCTGTTTGAGCTTATCTGCATCATTACCATATGACAGTTGACTATATTTCCTTTTTTTCTTTGTTGATTATCCATCTTCCAGAGTTCAATAAACAGCCCTGAGAAAATTCCTGAAGCTGACTTAGTGATTTGTGAGTTTAAGATTTGGAGAGTTATTTATCATCAAGTTTATCATTAAAGGTGGTAATCATCATTATCATCATCATCATAGCTGACATTTACATATTACATTCAGTTTGCAAAGCAATTTATATGACTTATTTCATTTGGTCATAGGATTTAGAGCTGGAAGAGATTACCTAATAATCCTGAAATTCGTAGAAGAGGAAAACTGAAGTTTAGAAAATTTTTGTGACTTGCTCTACAACGAACCAAGTTAATATTTTATTTGAGATCCAGTTGTCTTTTAACTGTACTATGCATGAAAAATAATGATTTTTAAAACATTTAAATATTATGGTGAATATTACATTTTCTCCCACAGTCCTACTCAGATAATATTTTAATACAGCATTGTAGGAAAGGATGGACTTTTGAATTTACAGATCATTATTTAATTTTATTTGGACCAATCATTTCAATATCACCACCCCACAGCTGCAAAAAATTTGCCTGTTAACAAACATCTTTTTTTATTCTTTTTTGAATTTTACAATTTTCCCTCCAGTCTTGCTTCCCTCACCCCATCCCTCATAGAAGGCAGTCTAATCAAATATCTTAATGGATGTAGTGAGCAATGAAATCATCAAAGACTAGGTAGCACCAGGGATAAAGAGAGTAAGGAAAGGTCTAAGATAAACCATAGACTCACTGGTCCTTGAATAATTGAGAGTTGACTGCTTGATTTCAAAGATTATAGTTTTAAAAATCAGTAGTCAACTTTCAAACTGAACAACCTATTTCATCCTATCACTTTTTCTCTTCCCTGGACTAAAAGCACATGGACAGACAGCCTAAAGGCTGTAGCAGATACACAGATAATTGTCTATGTCAGTTCCATGGAAAAAAGAAATTTATGGTTAAGCTGGTTGTTTTATAAAATACAGTAAATAATGTTCAAAATCTGTTACATCTCTCTAAAAATCTGACCTGCCATGATCCATTTTGCCTCTTGAACACATATACACACAGAGCACATATTTATGAGTGTTTTGTATATAAAGTATGGCCTTCCATACGAAAATATTAAAACTTTAAAAAAATAAACCATTAATTCAGAGAACCTAGGGTTAGGAGGTACTAGATATTGTCAACCTTATTTATAGTCCAAATCTCAGACACAAAAGAAAGAATTCTGGTGAAAAGATTTCCATTCCAGAAACAAAATCCAGGCTGCAAGTCTCCCATTCAATTTTTAGACTTTGCATCTATTATTAATGCCATGAGAAAACAATATAACCCTCTTTTAAACAAAATCTGTCTGCAACTAGAATAGTAACGCATACTCTGAGATCTTCCCTATGAAGAAGGTAATGTTATATACATTTATGTATATATATGTATATAATAACAAATAGAAGATATATATATATATATATGTATATAATAACAAATAGAAGAGAGATCAAGATTCATCAAAGGCATGCTTAAGTTCAGATACTGAAAGATTTCATTCCTCTGCATTGAAATGAGAATTGATACTGAAAGATGGATGTATTGTAGGGAGATTAAATTTGAGTCTAATGGATACTGATGCTAATGATTTAAATTAAAATCTCACTCTCCCTTCTCTCTTGACAATAGAAAGAATCAGTAATAATAAAAGTAGAACCTGAGGAGTTAATTTGTTTAAATTCCAGTTTCCATATAGTTAATGACTTGCAGATTGATTTTAGGTAAGTTAGTTAATCTTTCTATGCCTCAGTTTTGATTTATTAAATAGTAATATACTATATACACATACCAACAATATACTACCTGCCAATTGCTAATTCATAGGATTTCATGAGGATTGATGGGGTGGTAAGGTCCTATATAGTTCAAAGCTTGTATTAAGAATAGTTAGCAATTATGATGTACTTTACAAATTTCTCATTTGTTTCTTAAAACAACTTCTCAAAGTACGTTCCATTACTATCCTCATTTTATAGATAAGAAAACTGAAGTAGATAAAGTTAATTGGCTTGCCCAGAATCACATAACTAGTAAGTACCTAAAACTGGGTATGAACTTTGATCTTCCCGATCCCAGGTTGCATACTCAGTCCTCTGTATCACTTAGCTATCTCAGTAATCCTTTGATTTTCTATCAAAATGTTTGTGATATGAATGAGTTCCAGAATGACTGATACCTTTGTAGGAGGGCTGTCAAACCCATTTTAGGGCTACTTTCCTCCTCTGGTATTCACCTGATTCACCCAAGTCTCACCTATAACTCTAAGAAGTTCATCAAGACAATTTTCATTTGAGTAAAAGTAATACAGAAAATTAAAAAACCAAAACAATACATGTGAAGACTTAAATGAACTGATGTCAGGCAAATTAAGTAGAACCTAGAGAAAATATACACAATACTTTCAGAAGGAAAATAATACCTACATTAATGGCAGCCATGTTCAGATTAATAGTGTAGTCCAATATTGCTTTCATAGAATACAGGTTGAAACATATGTCCTTCTTCTTGACAGATAGATGAAGGACTATGGGAGCAGAATTATATGGTGTCATAATTGTTTTTCTCTAGTAAAAAAAAAAGGTTCATAGTAGGAAAGAAGGAAGACAGTGATAGAAATCAAAATTCCTAACTAAAAAAGATACATATAATAGGCTACATAATAAAGTAGAAAGATTGCTGGCTTTTGGAGTCAGAGGATCTAGATTTGAATGTTTGCCTTGTCCCTTGTTACCTGCGTGATGTTGGCAAATCACTTAACCTACATAGTTCTTTCTTTCTTTATCTGTGAAATGGAGGGTGGAAATATAATGTTCCTTCCAAATCTAAATATGTGTAGTACTCTTTTTCCAACCATATTTCCCAATCATCCTTTCTCCTATTCCAGTATCCACAAATGTCATCTTTAATGACCTTCAAGACAATGGGAAAATCAACGGATTTGAAGTCAGAGGACACTAATTCAAATCTAACCTCTACCACTTACCATTCATTTGACATTGTGTCTCAGTTTCATTGGCATAAAATGAAGGGGTTGGTCTGGATGGCTTCAAAGTTCATTTTTCAACTCTGAGTCTATGATCCTATGAAATTATGCAAGGGATCATATATATGATTGATCCTTCTCTCCCCAATATGCTAAAATTTTTTGTTGAATAAGAGAGGAAGGGGAAGAAGGAAGCTGTAGAATTTATGGGAAATAGCTAGCAAGTCAGTGAGATTTGGGAATATTAAGTTATAAAAGAATTTGGATATAGAATGTTCCAAAACTAATATTTCTTGATATAAAAGTTAAGTAGAACTTAACTTAAAATTGAGACAAGACAGATATGTGTGTATGTATACACACCCACACGTATTTATATATACATACACATACATGTATACACATATATGAGATTATTCTTCCTATACTGCCATCAGGGAAAGAAGTCAACCCCTTTACCTATTGGTAGTTTAAATAACAGTAAATAGCTAAAGGAAAAACTGAGGCTGTCAGCTTTAAATTTTGAATTATTGATTATATAGGCAAGTATTCATCCAAAAGTTGTGACTGAAATGCTTCTGTGCAGATATAGGATGCACTCACAAGAGTAGAGCACTGTTTTCTTTGTACAAGATACAAAGAGAAATTGTAATTGCTATGGTAGCTCACATTTTAAAAACATTTTATTTTGTTAATATATATTTTATGCTAGTCATTTCCCAGTATCCACTCAACCTTGCACTCCCAGAACCTTTGAGTTTATTAGAAAGAAAAACATTAAAAAGCAAAGTCAATCAGCAAAATGACCATATCTGATAGCATTTAACTAAGTTATACCACCTCCCCCACTCCTGTTAAGATGAAGAAAATATATAATGTTCTCAAAGGCAAAGATTAATCTGAATTTGGCTAACTTTTATCATATATATTGTTTTCCTGATACTGTTTCCTTTGCAACATGTTCTCTCATTCATAATCTTTGATGGAACAATAACATTCCATTATACCCCAATTAATAGACACCCATTACCAGTTTTGGGTGCTTGGTCCCATTTATGAAGTTCTTGAAAAAAGTTTGTAAAATGCTTATTTCCCCTAAAACCTTGTGTTGTTGAGTAATGCAGGGGAGTAGCCCAACCTTGCAAATGAAGAAACAAGTTCAATGAAATGAAATAATTTGCCCTTGTCCACACAACTAATAAGTGATAGAGTCAGGACTTGAATGGGAATATTCTTGTTCCAAATCCAATATTCTTTTCCATATTCCATACCCTCTCAGAGGAGTGGAAAGAATTTCCACAAATAATTTTAATACAATATAGAATGTGGCAAGTGAGATTCCAAGTACTTCACGGGAGACCTGATATGGTAGGATACATAATTTCTATGCTTCATGGAAGAATGCTTCATGTAAAAGGGGGCATTTGTGCTGGGTTATATTCATGTTGTTGTCTATTGCTTCTACCATCGCATTATATGAACTTCTTTAGTCTTTGGTAATGATACTCAATGTTGTTTGCTTTATATCATTACATTTAATGTTTTGTTGTCATATTTCTAAGTACATAAGGAGTGATTACCTTATCTACCATGAAATTAAATCAACCTTTAATTCTGTTGATTTCCCAATGTGGCCAATTTTCCCCCCAAGGGGAAAAAAACTGTCTTTATGATAATGCAAAGTAACAGACCTTCTTTTCTTATTTATTCATCACAACTCATTTATCAGTCATACCACTGGTACCCTGCAAAGTAACATTTTCATTTGTTCTGTGTGGTAAATATTGTGTTGTCACCAGATGCCAATCACACACTACCATGGATTTGCAAGATTATAAGATGGGGAAAAATGGAGGTTAAGCTCAGGTCACCATAGAGATTACTTATGGTATTGAATTATATAATTTTTTAGACAGATCTGGATTAATGTTCATCCTAGAAAGAGATTATTCTTTGTCTGATTCTGGCCTTAAACATTAAGCAGAATGTTCAGGTTTTCTACATGAAGCTTATGGTGCTAAGCAACCTGTGATTTATTGTGTGCAAAGGAAGTGAATGACCCAGTAGGCACCTGCTATACAAATGATAAGCAGTGAAGTAATTCAAGAGAGAGAACTTTTGCCATGGATTATGGCTCAATGTTACAAGGGCTTCAGCCTCATAGTGGGATACTAAAAAAGAAGTTCAGTTGGCACAAACTTAGTGATTGATTACCATTTGTTAGAAGTATTCCCAGAATACCAGCACAAAGCCAGATTTTGACTGTCTGTTGGTGAATAATTTAATTCTCTACAAATCCTAAATGCCACAATTTCTTCCCTGATAAATGTTTTGATATCATAAATTCTTGCCTTAGTAAATTCTCTCATAGCAATAGGTCTAATATAAGCACCTCACCTTCAGAGATTTTAATAGGAGAACCTATAATTTATAGGACCTAAGTGCCTTGGTATGGTTTTCAGTGTCTATGCCAGCTGGCTATTAATATGGAATGATAGCTTTTCTTGAACTCAGACCTCTGCTTTGGCTAAATGTAACATTTACCCATTCCCACAGATTACCTGCTCAGCTTTTATTCATGCTAAAGCTTATCTAAAATAACTTACATTCCAATCCCTGGTTGAATTTTTCCTGGCAAGTCATCAACAATTAGATAATCTTATATCTGTTTGGTTGAGTTACTTGAGGTAATTTAGTGTAGCATAAAGGATACTAGAGTCTGTGTAATTTTGAACAAGTTGCTTGAACTCATTGGCCCTCAGGATACATATGTAATGTGTAAAGTGAGGAATTTGAAGCAGAAGACCTATAAAGCCTCTTCTAGCTTTATATCTATGATCCAACCTCCATATTACATATTAGGAAACTGATAGCCAAAGAAGTGCATTCCTTTGACAAAAGTTAAGCATGACACTCCCTTCCTTCTTGAACAAGCTAACCTCTTTTAACTAACTCTAATGTGAACTGGACTCTCAGTTAAAGCATCCATCAAATATTTAATACACTTATTCCAACATACCAAGAAATTTTCACCTGATTTTAATTCACATTTTATAGATGAGGGAAAAGAGGATCAAAGAGAAAAATGTTGGACCAAGATCACACAAATAGCTCATGCCAGTGTCCACTTCTGAACTACCAGCTAGCTATACTCCCAGTTCTAGGTTCTTTCTATTATACTTTTCTGTCTCTTGGGTTTAGAAACAACTATATTTTTAAAAACAGCTATTTTTAAAACAGCCATAACTAGGTAGAATGATATGATGGAAAGGTTAGATTAGGTAATCTATAAAACCCTTTCTGGCTCAACATGAAGATTAGATAATCTATAAGGCTTTCTAGTTCAACATGTAAAAGCATTTCTCTGTGTGTATATAAGCATATCTAGATAGACAGATATGTGTGCTACTTTCATATATATATATATATATATATATATATATATATATATATATATGTTCCACTCAGAAAAAAATATCTTCAGAAAAGCAGATGGGTCAATACTCTTTTAAGAGAGCTTAATGACTGAAATCTTCATTGCCCTCCACAGAGTGTTGAAAGGCTTGGTTTAGAGGAAGATCTCCAATACACTGGGGAGATTCTCTACTGAAGGTATATGGAAGAGATGTGAATATAGTCCCTGTCTTCAAGGAACTTACAATCTAGTTGGAAGCTTAGTACCTATATATTATATGAAAATTAATAGCAGAAGGCAATCTCTCTCTCTGGGTCTCCACTTTCTTATCAGTATGTTTTGATTCAATGACCTATTAGTTTTCTTTCAGTTCTAAATTTATGATCCTGTGAACTCTTTCTTTTCATAGATAAGGAAAATGAGGTCCAGCAAAAACCCTGCCTGGGCCAAGGCAGTAATGTTGTTCTTCCCTATCACTTCATTATTCCACTCACAGCAAGCAGTTTTTTCAGTCCTTTGTATCCCTCCTTGAACTTTACATTTCCCCTCCACCTATTCTCTCAATCTTGCCATATTTTATTGAAAATAAATTGAGGTCATTTGTCAAGGTTCCCTTTGTTTCTCTTTCTCTTCATCTTACATTACTCAGATGCCATCCATTACCTTCATTCTGTCTCACATGAAGAGGTGGTCCTTCTCTTTCCCAGCATGAACCACTTTCTTATACAAGAATCCATTCCATTCCATCATCTCCAACAGAATGCCCTTTATATCATCCCTCTCTCACTTATCTTCAATCTCTCCCTGTCTACTGTGTTTTCCGATTTTCTACAATCACTTCCATGTCTCTCCTATCCTCCAGAAGCCCTTATTTTATACTGTCATTTCCACTAGCTGTCATATTATTTCTCTTCTCTTTTTTTACTAAAATCCTTTAAAAGGCCATCTATGAATGATGTCAACAAATCTTTACTCTCACTTTTTCCTTAACTTTGTTTGGATGCTGATCTTATCATTCAACTGAAACTACTTTCTTCAAGTTATTGTTATTTCAATGGCCAAATCTAATCAACTTTTCTTAATTCTCATTCTTCTTTACTTCTTTGCAATCCCTAACATTGTCAGTCATCACTTTAATATTTTCTTAACTCTAGTTTTTGTGGCAGTTCTCTCATGTTTCTCCTTTTACCTGTCTGAATATTCCTTCCTATCTGCTTTGCTGAATTTCAACCAGATAGTTCCTATTAACCCTTGGCATCCTCTAAGGCTCTATATTAAAGCCTTCTCTTCAGTAGATAGATAGATAGATAGATAGATAGATAGATAGATAGATAGATAGATAGATAGATAGATAGACAGTTTTCCTTAAAGATCTCATATACTTCCAAGGATTCAATTATCATCTTTATGAAGATAATTCAGATCTATTTATCTAGCCCATTACCTCTCTCCTGACTTCTTTCATCTCCAACTATTTGACATCTCAAACCAGATGTCCTATGCATATCTTTGACTCAACATATTCAAAACTGAACTCATATTTCCCTGAAAACATTCTTCTCTTCCAATATTCCCTATTACTTTAAAGGGAATCATCATTTTCCTGGTCACCTAGAATTGCAACCCAAGTGTCATCTTTAATTCCTCAATCTTCCCAAATTCAATCAGTTTCCTAATTCGGATGTTTCTATCATCATAATGTCTTTATAACATGTCCCTTCCCCATCTCTGACACTGCCACCATACTGGTATAAGCCCTTATCACCCCATACTTCAACTACTGCAATAGCTGTGATTCACCTGAAGTCTTCTGACTCCAACTCCAATATTCTTTCCATCAGACCACACTTCAAAAGTTAGAAATAAATTCCTATGTGATGTAGTAGTGGAGATTTCATGGAGAAAGTGGGGTTGGAACTGAGATGTGAGGATTGATGGGATTTAGATAAGCAGAGAGGAACAAGGAGAGATTTTAATATGTGAGTGTTATAATTGCAGAGTAAAGAATGTTCATAGCATGCTCAAAGACTAAGACCTTCCTTTGGTAGAAGTAAAAGGCTTATAGTGAGTAAGTATGTGAAATCGTACTGGAAAATAGTTGAGTATTGGATTGGAAAGAGTTTCAAATGACATGGTTTTTACTTTATTCTTTAAGCAGTTAAAACAACCTCTCTAAATATATATATATATATATATGTATATATATATATATATATATATATATATATATATATATATAATCTTAAAAGTGACTTATTTTTAAGTCCCATTTATGATGAGGATAAATTTATGATGGACTACTAGTAAAGAATATATTACTTTTATTAATTTTAAGCAAGAATGCATCTTAGATGGAGAAAAAGATTATTTCTAAGAGTATGGTGGGCCAATAAATATAGTTCATTGATCCACAAGGTTGATTAAAGTATTGTTAGTATGAATATCTGTGATTATATTGAAATAAAATCATTGTCTACTAGGGGATTCTATGAATCTGAACCCAAATCATTTCAACTATATTTTTTCAGCTGTGTTTCTGAAATATTAGTTTTATAATCTGCTTCATTGAGTGTTTGATTTTCTGAACTTAAAGGAAAGTATCTGAAAAGTTATTTCTACATTTTCAAGTATTCTCTATATTTTGCTTCTCACATAATTGCACCTACATAAATTTGTACTTTAGATGATAACTTTTAAAAGCTATATAGCATGTGCATCAGAAACTTGGAGGTAAATAAATTGTCAACGGTAAGACAACTGTGACAAAATAAAACCTGGACTTCTACCACTCTTAAAACAGTTTTTAAAAATCAGCTATGATTGCTAGTTCAAGCAAAAAAATATATATGCCAATCATCTATTCAGTAGTGAGAATACTTTAAGAATCAAGTCGATTAAACTGCCTGAAGTAGTATTTTCTTTTGGAATGTATGTATGTATATATACATATATATATATATATATATATATATATATATATATATATATGTATATACACACACACACACACACACACACACTCACATATACATGTACATATATATGCCATATATTACTCCATAATCACTATACGGTTTATCAGGTGGGCACCAATATGTTTTTAATGGTCACTTCTGTTCTCTTAAAAGAAGTGAAAAATAGAAATGAAGCTAAATTTCTGTTCTGTGGGTTATAAGATGAAATACTGTTGTATTTTTACTGCAACAAGCATAATTGTGACATGGTGGACTTAAAGCATTAAGGTAATTTTCCTCTGGATCTCTGAGATGCATCCCTTCTTCCCCCTGTGGAAACCCTGTGAGGAATACAGCTTTTGACCGAATGACAGAGCATAGAGGGCGAGATAAGATGCATTAAATTAGAATATGACAAAAAAGCCTATTTAAATATTTGTCACAATGGCATGTTCAATTCAGGAAATGAAGGCAAGCCAAAGTAGAGACCTAATATTTTGAAGAGAAATTTGGTAAAGCACCCAGATCACTTTCACACTTTGAAAGGATAAAACTGAAGGTTTGACTTGGACAAAAGTACTTTCTGAATTAGGGATTTTGCATACAATCACCTCTAAGTTTCTGTTATTTTAACATGTAGATTTAGCTGTTAGAAAGTAATCTATCTTGGATCATAATGTTATAGCAAGCAAGGTTGCAAATAATAATAGTTTTGCTTGAGAAAATTAAAAATATAGGAAAGTTAAAGGAAAGGAGACTATTATTAAATTTATATTTCTAATTATTTCATTGTTTTTATTTATTTTGTGTGAAGACTAGTATGGTCAAAAAGTTTGAAGTTCACAGTCTTGGACTAGAGTCTTGGACTCTAACCTAACTTTTATTTACTAGAACTGCTTTGGTTAAATTACTTGAACTTCTCTTAGTGCAGTATAAATCTAAACTGTCATTTTTAGTATAACATTGTTAGTAACCATAAAAAAAATTCTGAAGAATAATGAAGGTGCAACCTAAATCATAAAATGATATTTCCAATTAAAGCTGAAAATATATTAAATTTTTGAAAAAAAGACAGCACAGCGACACTTTGTTCCAGCATTTTAATAATTCCAACACATTCTTCTTTTGAATAAAGGGATGAATAGATATCTTATTTTTTTAAGTTGCATTTTACAATGATGGGGCATGAAGAGTGCCAGTCTCTGATGGGGTTAATCTAGCTACGTAAATTTCCATGCTATATATGATAGTAGTAAAGCTTGTGATCCCTTGATCTTTGATTAGATCTGAGCTAGTAAATATCTTGTGATTAATCAAAATGGGTTGTTCTGCATGTAATATAAGTCACCTTCACAGATGGGCTATAGCATCAGAGTTCTTCATGAATATTTGCTTTAATCCATTCCAGACCAGACTTGCTTTGTGTTTCTGTATTTAAATCGGATTTAGTCAGCCAAACAGTACTAGGAAGAAATTGTAACTTGAGGCTTTGAATAGTGAGGCAGGAAATTGAAAAGGAAGAAACATTTTCATTCTCCAAGGATATTTTATATAATGTTTCACATGTGACAAAGGTAGTTTTACAGTCTTGTTAGTCAAATTTAAAATATAGTCCTATCAGTATTTTTCTTTTACATCGAGCATGTTTTCATGGTTAGAGAAAAATTTTCATAAAGCATCTGTGGTGACATGCATTAGCAAAAACATTAGGTATTTTAATAGTTGAAATATTCTTATTTTTAGTGGCATGAACAGCTCTGTTTTAACATCCTTTAAATCCAGGGTGTTGGTGTGTGTATGTGTGTTCTCACCTAATCTAGCCAATTATAGTTTAACAAGATCATTTCTTTTGATAGGCAAAATATTAGGCATCAGAGAATAGAAGCTCTGTGATTATATCTCCACAGAATAACTTTGACATTCCCATTAAACTGTTCAGTCAATTGATTAAGACAGACTTTTTGACAACATTTACAAGTAGACTGACTCAAGTGACAATAAAGGAAATATGATATGGTGGAATAAACTACTGAGCTGGAGAGAGTTGAATTGTAGGTTTAGTTTTGCTTCTCTTATCATCTGAGTGATCTTGGACAAGCCATTTACTAATCCTAAGCAATGAGTTTTCTCATCTGTAGTAAGGAAAAATGTTAAATTTCCTCTTAGGCCCCTTCTACATTTAGCAGTATTTGATTAAACAATTCATTCAGAAATTTCATATGAAAAATATAACTCTGACTCAAGACCTTTGTACAATGTAGAAAAATGCATAGATAAGAGGAGAGGAGAGAAAGAACATTGGTTTTCAAATTCAGAGGGTATAGATTCAAATTCTTGCTTGGCTATTTATTATCAACATGATATTATCACCTCTGCTCATATGCAAAATAAATGGATTATCAGATTAAATGACATCCATAGTGACTTTATCTCCCAGTTCTAAAGTATGTTACTTTTCTTTTGATCATAATTAACTTTTATTTACATTTGGAAGAATATTAAGCTTAATGGTTAATGGACCTGGTTAATAAATATCTGACTTTTAAGTTCCATTGCATATTCTCAAAGTCAATCCTTAAAATATGAAAGAAATTTATATTTACCTTTCACTATGAAATAAATAATTATACACATTATGTATAAAATCCATTCTTCAGGCATAAAATGTGTGATATATATATATATATATATATGTAAGATAACTGGACTGATTTAATATCATAACAACTGGTTGAGAAAAGTCATTCAGTCAGTGGTCTTGGTCTATATAATGTTCAAACAACAAACCTTTTTAATAAACTGAGACAACCAGTTTAACTTGTGTTTTTTTTTTCAGAACATAGAAATCGCTTCAGTCACAGATTTATAAGGTTGTCAGGAGCTATATTTTACATAATTGTCTTATATTACATAACCAAAAATGGAATTGTGTTTGGGTGAATCTTCAGTATAGCAGGAACACTTTGTTAGCCATAGGCAATGTCTTCACTAGTAAAACTGTAACTTTTAAAAAGCACAATCGATCTTCTAGTTACTTGCTTTAAATAATATTTGATAGATGGTTTGGTTTAGTTTTTTGGCTTAATTGGGGATGTGTTTGAGAATTACATAGGAAGGGAGGGGGAATAGGAAGAATAAAAGGAAAAGGTGATGATTAGAATAAGGAAAAGAAAGAGAGAGAGAGAGAGAGAGAGAAAGAAAGGAGAGAGAGAAAGAAAGGAGAGAGAGAGTAAGGAGAGAGAAAGGAAGAAGAAAAAAGGATTGGAGAAGAAGGGAAAGCAGGAATAAAGGAGAGGGGAAGAAGTGAAAGAAAAAGGGAATGGAAGGAAAGAAAGAATGAAGGAAAAGAACAATGAAGAAAAGGAAATAAGGATTGAAGGGAAAGAAAGAAAGAGAAGGAAAGGGAAAACAAGGGATGCCTGGAAGAAAGGAATAAGAGGGAGAGAATGGAAGGAAAGAAGGAAAAGAAGAACAAGGAAGGAAAGGAAAGGAAAGGAAAGGAAAGGAAAGGAAAGGAAAGGAAAGGAAAGGAAAGGAAAAGAATTGAAGGGAAAGGGAAAAGGGAAGAAAGAAAGGGAAGGAAAGGGAAAAGAAGGGATGGCTAGAAGAATGGAGAAGGAAGAAAGAAGGAATGAAAGAAAAGAACAGAAGGAAGAAAATAATAGAATTGAAGGAAAAGAGGAAGATAAAAGGAAAGAAAAGGAAAGGGAAAGTGGGAAGAAAGGAGAGGGAAGAAGGGAAAGAAAAAAGGAGGGAATGGAAGGAAATAGGAATAAAGAAAAAGAAGGATAAGAGGAGGGAAGGAGGGAAGAGAAGAAAGGATTTTAGGAAATAAGCATTTATTAAGCACATGCTATACACTCTGTATTATGTTAAGTGCTTTTCAAATATCTCATTAGGTCCTCAAAATAGCTCTATAAGGTAGGTGCTATTTTTATCCCTGTTTTACAGTTGAGGAAACTGAGACATGCATAGTTTAGGCAACTTCCCCAGTAAAAACAATGGAAATATTCTGTTAATTTTTAGTATCTGAAGGCAGATTTGAACTTGGGTCTTTTTGATCCAGATCAAAAAGTCTATCCAGCATGCCACTTAGCATATATTTTTTAAAATTAGAGACTTTAGAGTTTTGTAAATTCAAAGTATTTACATTAGATCTTTAAATATATGGTTGTAGACGCATCGATTTAGATCTGGAAGAGCTCTGTGGTGATCTAGTCTAATTACCTCTCACAAACAAGATAATCAAGGTTCAGAGATATTGAGTTGTCTAAGTTATATAGGATCTAGGTCTCCAAGAGGGAAGTCAAGTCTAAATCATTTAACTCCAAATCTAGTGTTCTATTCAGGACTTATCATAATAGTATGAATAGGCTAACAGGTATGATGGAATAGTATAATTGAAAAGAGCCACTGAAATTGTTCAGCTCAACTGTCAGCTTCTAGACATATCTGCCACATAGGTTGACATATGACTAATTTGATGTACTTTGTTTTTCTTATTGTTTGCATAGGAGACCTGGGGAGCCACCATTGATAAATGGCTGGATTCCTTTTCTGGGAGTAACCCTTCAAATGAGGAAAAATCCTTTCAAAATGATTCAAGATTATCAGAAAAAATATGGAAATATATTTACCATATATGTGAATGGTAAGAATTCTTTTCAATACTGTATTCTATACTTATTTTATCAGTTTCTGAATTATTTCAGACTACCATGCTTTCAGGTATATAATTCCCATTGAAAACAAACAATTAGGAAATTATTTTAAAAATGTTGTGCATAACTATACTATAATTACTAGATACCCCATAAGAAATTATGAGTTATCCAGGTCAAATGAGCAATAAGATGGAATAGAAAGCATTTTTTCCTGATACTCTTGATCTTTCAAATCTCTTCAAAATAGAAATTATGTACTCAAGACAAAGTAAATTAAGTTGTCTCCATAGTTTAAGACACTAAGAATTAAAAAAATATGAAATTATGTTCATCCACACCCATATTCCAGTTTAACTTTCCTTTTTCTAGTAGAGAACTCAGCTCCATTTATAATGACTGGGATATAGCCAAGTGATCACAATCTGTGTGGGCCACAACCAGTGTTGCACCAAACTTCTGCTTCCAGGTTACAGAAATAAGGAACAAAGGGAATGAGGTGGAATACTGTTTGTGTTTGTGTGTGTGTGTGTGTGTGTGTGTTGGGGGTGGGGAGGGAAGAGGATGGAATCCACATGAGTTTGTTTCTGATCATCCAAGTCAGTTGGCCAGAGACCTAAGCTGGTAACTATAAATTGTGCCGTGTGGAAAGAGGCTGGGATGCTTTGAGATCCAGAATCTAAAGAAACCACAATTAGCAGGGAGGGAATCAAAAAGATTGTAGTGGGAAAATTAAAGGGGCAAGGAGAGAAAACTGAAATTACCAGAGATTTCAAGAACGAAAATCTAAAGACCTTGAATATAAACATAAATCACGAGGAAAAAACAATAACAGAGGAAAATATGGCCTCCAGATCTAGTGAGTTTGTGTATCTTTGAATAAATATTGTAAAACAAAGGAAAAGAATACAATACTTGATGAAACAGAGTGCCCTAAGGAATTTGAGAAGAATACGAAATCATATCACATTGTTCCTGAGTGGTTCAAAAGATAATGAGAATTACAAGAGCAGAATTTATGACCAATAATAGCCAAAATTAATAAACAGAATAGAAAAACTGAAACATGCAATGGTTCCAGGCCACACTAAAGAAACAAAATACAGAATAATATATGGTAATACAAATACAAAAAGACAAGGATAATATAGAAGGGAAAAAAAGAAAAGAAAATATGCTCCCTTTGTAAGCAGATCAACCTTATCTTGGAAACAAAATGCATAAAAATAATCAAAGGAAAATAGATCTCTTAGAAGAATATTTAGAACATATTTTGCATAGTTATTTGCTAAAATAAAACTAAGAATGCAAGAAATAGAAATACCTTCAAGATATTGTCATCAGTTTCTCACAGCAAACCATGAGCAAAGGACAAGTCAAGCATAGTAAGTAAGGGAATAATTCTTCTCAAGTCTTAGGGATCATTACTTTGCTGAGATACAAAACCTAAGTTCTGTGATGAGAATGGATTCTACAGTTTTTGATTTACTTCACTTAAAGCACAAAAACACAGGACAGCACAAGAATGTAGCTATTATCAATAATTGATTAATCACCTCAAGCTATGTCTCTGACTCCCAATCTAGGGTCTTCTGGGAAATGGATCCTATGAATCTAGATTATTAGAAAATTCTTTGCAATATTATCAATAAATATGATAATCATGAATTTCCTTTCACAGTACAAAATAATTAAATTATCAGAAGTCCACACAAATATTGAAATAACCCAAATCCCAGAAAAGGAAATAGATTTAGCTATTAAGGAACTACCAAAGAAAAGCCTCTAGATTCTGACAGCTTCACAAAGAATTCTATCAAACTTTTAAAGAATAGGTAGTACCATACTTCAAAAATAATTATCAAATATTAAGAAATAACTACCCTACCAAGATCTTTTTTTATAAGATATAGTAATAATGCCTAAATCAGGAACATTTAAAACATATAAAACATATTGGCTAAAATTATTATTAATCAATATCAATTACAAAATTTTAAACAAAATTCAGTAAAGCAGATTAAAATGATTTATTCAAGAAATCTCTAATTAGAATCATATGGAATTTATACCTGGGATTCAAGAATGGCTCAATATTAGGAAAACAATAAACATAATCATATTAACAAACCAAAATATCCAAACCACATGATCATCTCAATAAATGCAGAAAAATCCTTTGACAAAATATATTCTTTTATGCTAAAAACCCAACAAATTTTTTAAATATCAGAAAAAGCAAATATCTAAGATCAAAAGTAAGTTTCATCTGTATTGCAATTACACTAGAACTTTTTTCTCCCCAGTAAATACAGGAGTGAAACAAGGTTGTTCCCTTTTCCTACTATTATTTAGTTTAGTTCCAAAAATGCTAGCAACAGTAGTCAGTCAAGGAAAGATCTAAACAGAAGTAAAAAGATCTAAACCTATGGCTGCTTGCTGTTAATATGATGGTTTAATTAGAAACTCCTAGGGAACCAGCAGACTTACTAATTGAGAGAATTAGCAGCTTCAACAAAACTGAAAAAAACTCCAAAATAAATTTTCAAAAATCAACAATATCCTATAGAATAATAACAAATTATAAGAAGCAATAATAGAAAGGGGAATCCCATTCCAAGAAACTACAAAATTAATAAACTATTTGAATATTAACCTCAAAAAAACACACAAAAGACCTGTATAGTTTCTTGTACACAGTGCTCCTAAAAGGAAATAAAAAATAATTAAAATATCTGGAAGAATGCCATACTTAATCATATTACCAAGGGAATAATTTACAGGACTTAGTAAAAAAACAAAATTCATTTGAAAAAACAATAGATCTAGAATATCAAGAGAAATTATTAAAAGAAGAAGAAACAAAGAGGGCAGATAGGTGGTATAGTGGATAAAGTGCTGGACCTGGTTTAAAGAAGATTCAACTTCCTGATTTCAAATCCAGCCTCAGATATTTACTAGCTGAGTGACCCTGGGCAAGTCACTTAACCCTATTTGCCTTCCTCCTCTGCAAAATAATCTGGAGAAGGAAATGGCAAAGTATTACAATATCTTCACCAAGGTAATCCAATTTGGGACCATAAAAAGTTGGATAAAAAGGGACAAAGAAGAAATAGCACTTCCAGACTTCAGATAACATTTTAAAGCAGCAATCATTGAAACCATCTGGAATTAGTTATAGTACTGATAAATCAATGAAATAGCCTAGAATAAAACAATAGCCCAATGTTTCATAAAGTGGAAAACATAAATTTTCTAGGAAAAAGCTTCCAATTTGAAAAAAAACCCACGAGAATATCAGAAAAGGCTAACAGAAAAATGGGCTAAGACCACAATTGCCCTTTTCCACAATATGTTATAAAATGAACATACAAACTAAATATTAAAGATAATACTATTTCAAAGTAGAAGAGAAATAGATTGTGTATTTCTCAAGAATAGAGATCAGAGATATATTCTTACCCAAACAAAGGATAAGGGAAGTACCAAAATGTAAAAATACCTAGTTTTTCATACTTGAAATTTGAAAAGCTTCTGCACAGGTAGAATTAATGCAACTTGAATAAGAAGAGAAATAATCAAATGGAAAAATAAATTTGGATCAAATTGATAAGGGTTTAGGATTCAAGATATATATTCAATCACAAAAATATGTAAAATCAGTAATCAGTGCCTAATAGATATTTGATCAAAGATTTTGAATAAATAGTTCTCCAAAACTTCTGCTAAGTATTCACAACTACATGAAAAAAGTTCTCCAAATTATTAATAACAATAGATTCAAATCAAGATAAATCCAGAGGTTTCATCTCACACTTTGAAAATGAGCAATAATTAAAAAATATGCAACAGTAAATTTTGGAAAACAATTTGGAATTATACAAATAAAGTGACTAAAACAGCCATCCCTTTGCTGAGCCCAATAAAATCAATCAATAAGAAGAAAGTCTATATAGTCAAAAAACATTTATATAGCAACATTTTTTGTGATGCTAAGAATTGGGAACATATTAGATGGCTATCAGTTGGGTAATGGCTAAGCAAACATATTAATATACTAGAATACTACTGTACTATAAGAAATGTGTGTGATAAATACAGAGAACCATGGATCATTCTGTATGAATTGAGGCATTGTGAAGTAAGTGGATGTGAGAAAAAAAAAACATACAGTAATTATAACAATTTAAATGAAAGAACAATGACACAGCAAAAAGTTAAAAAGAAGCAAAGTAACAAAATTATAAAGATCAGTGTGACCCAAATGAAGAGATATGAGGAGACATCACCAACCTACCCCCTTTGAGTAGGTGGGAGGTCCACAGAGTTATACACTGCTCAAAATTTTCAGACTTTTTCAATGCATCCATTAGTTAAACTGATTTTTTAAAATCTCTAAATAATGCTATTTGTCATGCAGAATGGTTCCTGGAGAGAAAGAGGAGGAGAGATAAATAGTTTACCATGGAGATGTAAGAAACAGAAAACATCAATTAAAAAATTTAAAGGAAATTTTTTATATACATACATATATATATATATATATATATATATATATATATATATATATGATGAATGCATAGAAGCAGGGGTAAATCTTTATGAATGAATGCAGAGTAAAGTAAGCAGACCAAGAAAACAACATACACAGTTGCACATTTACAATCGTGTGGAAAGAATGAAATACCAAAAAACCCCAAATATAATAAAAGATCAAAACAAACTCAAATGAAGAGATATAAGAAAATACCTCCAACTTCATGGAGGTGGGAGATCTACAGTTGTTGCACATTGCACATCTGTTTGGACTTTTCCAATATATTGATTAGTTTTGATTATTTTTCCTGTATTAAAAATACTATTTATCATATAGAATGACTCTCTGGAAGAGGAAGAGAGAGTCTTCTTGGGATGACTATGGTGCTATAAGGAATAGAAATTATCAATAAAAATTTTTAAAAAGAAAGAATGAATGAATATGAAAAATTCAAGTATTGGAAATTTCTTCAGGGACCATTTCAGGCCAGCTCTCTCATACAAAATAAAATAAGCAGAGATAAGAAAAGAAATATATATATATATATATATATATATATATATATATATATATATATATATATATATATAACAATGTAAATACAAACATAAATAAGGATGAAACTGAATGATACACAATTATAATGACCAATCTTGATCTCCTATAAAAAGATAAAGAGTGCCCCTTTACTTCCTTCTTTGCAGAGAAAAAATGTAATTTGTGTGGGGAATATTAGATTAACTATCAGAATCAATTATCATGTTGGTTAGTTTAGGTAAACTATTTTTCCTCTTTTTTTTATTCTTTCTGACAAGGGATCATGTGCCAGATAGAACAAGAGGGAGTTGAGAGGGCATACAAATGTGATACAAAAACAAAAAATATATTTATGGCATTGGTGTTTCTCCATGTCATCATTTCAGTGATGATGATGTAAAACTAAAGGATGGGGGGGGGAGGGGTTGGCAGATCTCCTTAAAATCAAAGTGATAGCAAACTTTTTTCTTTTTTTTTCAGTCTAATAGAGAAAAGATGTTGGGA
This sequence comes from Macrotis lagotis, assembly GCF_037893015.1. Classification (NCBI taxonomy): domain Eukaryota; kingdom Metazoa; phylum Chordata; class Mammalia; order Peramelemorphia; family Peramelidae; genus Macrotis; species Macrotis lagotis. Next base: position 413,894,852 of record NC_133666.1, read on the forward strand.
GGGGGCAGGTAGTGATTTTTATCAACTTTACATAATCACATATTGTTAGATCAATCTTGCTAAAATTGAAAAACAATACTTTCTGTTTTTTTTAATGATTCAACTCCCCATCTTACCAAGGCTCAATGTATAGATGTTATATATAGGCCCAGTTCTACAAGTGATCTACAAAATGAGTTGATTCATTCTTTACTCCTATGACTTTATAGGCAACTTTATAGCCTCGTCCTCTTGGTGGCTCACCATATTAATGTTGATTGTAGTGCAGGTACTCAAAAGGCATTTATTTTAATCAAATCCCAAGACCCCTCAATACAAGAGACTCTCTAGATAGCTAATATTACAAGCATGTGCCACTACACTGATGCTTTCTGATATCTTACAATTCACCCAAGGTAGGAGGAAAATAATGCATGAAATGTAAGACAAGGCTAGGATGAAGAGAAATAGAAGTCTTTACCTGTCACTTGGCTTTTTGACTGTGTCAACTAAAGCCAAATGACTCATTCCTTTCTCATCTGCACTTCAGATTTTCTTTACATTACTCCAGAAATGTCATCATTCTGGAAGCTCATTCTAGCCTTGGAATTTATGTTAGAAGTACTTTCCACCCTTGTGGCTTCTCCCTGTTGATTGGATGTCTTCTCCCAGAATCTCCATTTAAATAAAGATCAGTCAGGTAATCCAGATGCTCTAAGGACTCTCTCTGCCCTATCATCACACAACTTTCTTCCCACTTCATTCTCTGTCTCTTTTCAACTTTTTTTCATGTGTTGTCTTTCAATTAGAATGTAAGCTCCTCAAGGGTTTTCTTTTATGTGTTGTCTTTTTTCAGTTAGACTGCAAGCTCCTCAACTGCAGGAACTTTTTTTTTTTTCTGCTTATATTTGTATTTCCAGCACTTGATGCAATTCCTAGCAAGAATAAATACTAAATGAATGCTTGGCACTTAACAGTCCATTAGGAATCAGAACCCAGAAAACTCCTCTCAATACATTTTTTCTTACTGGAAAATGACCATAAATCTTTCAAGAAAGCAATTTGGCCAACTTTTAACCTTGAGACCTTAGAGTAATCTACATCAGAATGAAACTGAAAAGAATATATCCTTGCTCCTAATAATAATCATGTCAAAGAAAGGAAATTTTTCAGCTTTCATATTGGATTTGTTTTGTCTGTACTGATAATGAAAACTGAATCAACAATATTTATGATTGGTTCTCAAACTGGTATTTTGGTATTTTCGCTAAAAAGACTAGTCCTCAGATATACAGAAATAGTCTTTAGTGTTGCTATTTTTATTACCATTACTATTATTGTTATTTAAAAATTGGGTCTCCTTATCATGCTCTGGTTGCAAGTGCTGGTAAATGAGGACAACATATATGGCCAGGTCAAAACCTACATGTATGGTCACCAGATCCTGGCTCTCTGTTACTAGTTTGAGTGATTAATGTGTGGATAATATGCATCTAAGGATAGGTTGGCCTGTGTGTTATTTGAAAAACACTTAACAAACCTATGTGGGACCTAGAGAATGCATAGCAAAAGTAGGTCCTTCACAAGAAAATCATCCCCAAGAGAGTGATGATCCTTCGCCCCATAGTCCAGCATATGGGAAGATTAGGAAGATTTGGAAGCTCAAAAACATCAATGAGCTCAGAGAGTCATTAAGTAGGGTGGGATGGGAAAATTAATGATTTGTTTGGATCAGTGTGTTTCACAGAGCATCTGAAATAGGTTTTGCAATGACAAAGGTTTTGTTATGGCTTCTAGGAGCAATCAAGAAACTGCCTTCACTTCTTCATTAGAAGAAGAGAGACAGTTGTTTAAAAAAGAACCATGTCAAAGGTTCTTTTTTTTTTGGTTTTTGTTTTGTTTTTGTTTTTGTTTTTAAGGCTGATCACACTATAGATCAGCATAGGATTGTAGACCTTCTCCATCTCCACCTGGAGCTGTGTTGGTACTTATTAGGCATCCTGGTGGCCACCTGCCCTCATATTGATTGCTTACCAAATTGACAGAAGACTTGGTGCAGATATCTGATCATCTATGCCGACTACAACTCAAAATTCATGAATTTTATTAATATCCCAATAGCAAGAATTACAAGTGTGTATTACCATGCCTAACTTTTTTTTTTTAATTTTGAAAAAGTACTTGAATTGTTATGAATGACAAGAATCTTAAAAGGCATTGCTAGCATCCCCCCCCCCCAATTCTTTAATCTGGACTACTCAATTTTTTTAGTTCCCTAGTAAATCACAAGGTTATATCCTTGCCCTTGCATGTGAGGAGTGACTGCTAGGTTAGGAGAGAATTCTTAATGGTACCTATTAGTACCATGAGTCTGATCATGGATGTAAAATAAATTTTCTTTGACTGGGAAAAATCTAACAAAAGTTGTCAAATTGTTGACAAATTAAAGTAAGGCAAAATCCAGAAGTATTCGATTACCTAGGATTAATATACAGTTAGTTACAATGCATGACTGGGTCATATATGATATATATATATATATATATATATGTGTGTGTGTGTGTGTGTGTGTGTGTGTGTGTGTGTGCTTTGAATTGTCATCAAGTAGTTAAAGCAACTAGCTAAATGAATTTTTTATTTCTCCAATTGTGGTATAATATTGACAAGTTCTTGTCAAAATAAAATAAAGAGGAAATTTATCAATGTTAGCCTACTTTTGTTTACCTCAAAAAAAGCAATAACAAAAAAGCTTCATTTGGTTTTTAGTGTCATAATCTCAAATACTGAAATGCATGCTGAATTTTGTGCACTTCAAGATATGATAGGAATAATGTTTTGCATTATGTGACAACTTTCATGGTTATATATATGCATTACTTCTTTACCCTCTTAACTCCATTTCTGAATAAAGACACCATCAAAAATTATATTAATGTATATTGTCCTAATGATCAATTTTTAAAATAGTTCATTTGGAAAATTTGAAATGATGAGCAGAGTTCTTGCCCCATACCAGTCATGTGATTTTTCCAGTTGTACTTTTTTCATGTGAGGAGTAAATGATTGTCATCCAAAAAGGTCACAAGGGACATGGATGTCATCTTAATAAAGAAATTAAAACGCACATCTTTCCATGAGAAACAATGTAAATTTCTGACCTGTCGTAGAAAATAGTTCTCTAATTGGTTTTGTTTGGTGGTGCAGCAGAATCGTTTTCTCTAAACGTCACACCAGCGAAGCAGTACTGTACATCATTGTCAGTAGTTCAGTGAAATCTTCCTAATAAGAGGATGATTACATAAATGTGATAGTCTTCAAGAGAAAAAAAAAGTTATTTCTAGATTTCTAATATTCTTTCAAACAATATTATTCTTGGGAATTAAAAAAAACTACATTGACAACTTAACTAAGCAAGAATTTTAAGAAACTTAAAAACCACTTTTCATTGATTTTTTGAGATTTTATGAACTAGTATTAGAATTTATGAAAAATTTTGGGAAATATGGAACAATTAATGATTCATCAGTCTAGAATTTTTAAATAATCTATTAAATGAAAACATTTTGCTTTTTGTAATGAAGTTAAAACTTCAAGAATTTTATTCTAGATATAATCACTTTTTATATTTATATTATATTATATTATTTATTTATATTTTATATTATTTATAGTTATATTTTATATTTATATTTATATTTTTAAATTTAGATGATCTACTAGTCTTATATTAAGTTCTTATGAATTATTTAGTAAAATTCTTCATTAGATCACATCAATTCAAAATTTATAAAAATAATTTTAACAGTCATTTGAATACTGATTTCTACATTGCCTTTTCATTCGTTGGCAATTTTCCTATTTTAATCTGTCACATGAAAAAACTTTAAAAAATTTTCTTGAGCTTTCCCATTTATTATTATCATTATTTCATCTTTTTCATTGGGATTAAGGTAAAAGCAATCTTCAGGCAATTCACTATTTTGCTATTTTTGTTTTAGAGGGACAGGGAAGTAGTGAAGTACATAGAATATAGGATTTGAAATCAGAAAGATCAGAGCTCAAATCATACCTCAGAGCAGAAGTGTAATCTTAAAGAAAGTATCCTAACCTCTCTGTGATTTGGTTTTTCATCAATAAAATGGGGTTAATAATAACCTCACAGGATATTTGTGATGATCAAGAGTTAACATAAATAAAGGGCGTTGAACTTTAAAGTACTATATAAAGACTAGCTATTAAATTCAATGTTCTGACTATTGCATAGAGAAATGAAATAACTCCTTTATGTAATCAAATAAAAGAACTTTAATATGAACTCTTCCTTTGTAGCATTTTCATTCTTACTCCAACTTCAAGAACAGACAAAAATAATAATATTGATATCTATTTCATCTTTTTCACCTCAGTTGGGTTTCTCTTCTTGAAAAAATATTTTTTCCATGGAGGTTTTTTCCCACTTTTTATTTATTTTTTAATATTATACACTATTTTTAGATGGAATCATCTATTAAAATTCTGTTTGAAAATTTTTTATGTATCAGTGTTGTGTCCAGTCTCTTGCTGGTTCAGTTCCAATGCTGTTTATTGTCCAGGATGTTTTGACTTCTATATGTATAGTACGGGGATGCCCATTGTTGCTTGTTGGTCCATGAAAAATAGTAAGTTTTTGACATGTAATAATATTACATACCAAATGATGCCTTTCTAGGCATTTTGTAGATGCTCATTTTTTACGATCTACAATAATGTTACACTGTCTCCTCTATTTCCTTTCTCTTAATAAATTCAGCCATAAATTTTTCCTTGGTATCTTTTTCTTCTTTGAATCCATTGTATGGAAAAGACCAAAGTATGTGTTGATATTAACTTGATTCTTTCTATCTTATATTACATATCCTATTTTATCCTATACTACATATACACTATATATGATGTGGTATATATCTATATATTTATGTGTGTATATATAGGACTCTGGATTTAAGCTTGAAGACTTTATTCTTTATCATTACTTGGTAAATACACTGAGAATCTTACTTAAATCCAGTTCAAATGACATTTTGGTATCATTGAAGAAAGAATACCCATGAAGGTGTTATTTAATTTATTTTTGGTAGAGACATATAACTTGCTATCCATATATATCAAGTAATTAATAAGAAATTTAGTTTGTTTCCTTTTTTCATTTGAAAGTCACATTCTATTCAGAAGGAATGAAAGTAATTTAAGACTAGTTATGAACATAATAGGCATAAACTACATCTCTGAAAAATATTGTGTTTTATATCCATTATTCTGGATATTAATTTATTGTGGTATATTAAATAGAGAACAGTTTTCCATATGGACATCAAACATTCTAACATTTAACAGATTTGCAATACATGAATAATCCATTAGTGTAAAACTGAGTCAGTGGTTTTTCAATAATCCATAATGGCAGCACATATATGCTACTGTGCTTTAGAGGAAGCTTGGTAAATAATTACCAAATCAATAATAAGTTGCTCTTGATAACCCTGAGATTATAAAAGACCGTATCCTTTTCCTTATCAACCAATACATTGTTTTCTTATATTTTATTCCAAGATGCAAGCTATGAATACTCTAAAAAGTATATGAATATTTAATGGAACCATATTGGGAGGGGTCATTGGTGCTTTTATAATAGCTATGTGATGCATTCTGTTAAGAAGACATGCTGCTTCCCTGCCTAGTTTCAACTCCATCAACAAAGTGCCCCAATTGAGATAAGTTCCTTACTTCTAACCTTATCATGCTGCTAACTCAAGTCTTTATTGAACTTATATTCTTCACCCTTCTCTCTTCTCTTATTGAACAGCTTGAGAGTAGAATAGCAAAGTCTTCCCATGCTTTCCTTTATAGAACTCAGAAATTGGGTTCTCATCTCCTCCTCACCCCCTTTGCGTCTGCTGCACCGTCTTATTTCAATTCCAAGGAACAATATGCTCATGTTCTAGATACTCCCCTTTCTTGGATTTCCTGCTTCCTTTTATGTGCTATTTTCTCCACAGTGGATAGACCACTGACCTTGGAATCAGGAGGATGGAAGTTTGGATCTGGATGCAGACACTTGGTATTCACCAAGTGTGACTTTGGGCAAGTCACTTATCCTTGATTGCCTCACATTTAACATTATCTCCAATTGTCCTGATTCTTATCTGTCCACTGGACCCAGATGACTCTGAAGGAGAAAGTGAGGCTAGTGAATTAGCATAACACTCCCTCACTCAAATCCAATTCATAGCATCACCTTCCCTGATGCCATGGTCTTCTTTGAGAATGAAGGACAAAGCATCATCTCTCCCCCCATTAGATTATAAGATCCTTGAGGGCTTAGCAGAGTGCCTGAAAACGATAATGGGCATTTAATAAATGTCTTAAATTAAAGAAAATTGCGATCAACGTCTATTTCATGTGATCAAGGAAATGGAAGATTAGATATTTTCTCGTCTCAACCAATTCTCAAAAAAAGACCTAAAAGAGAAATCATGTACCAAAATAGAACTATTATAGCTATCTTCACAGACCAAGAAACCAAAAAAGTCTAACACAATAATAACTATTTGAATTAACAATGTAAAATTCTAATCCCAGTTGCCCACTTAGCACACTTCCTCTACCAGCCTTCATGCTCCAGCAGAGCAGAAAACTTTATCCACCTGCTTGTGTTTTGATATCTGTTCAATAGTTTCCCTGATGTTTTCATCTGTACTGGCATGTGCCATCCCTACCTTTGCCCCACTATTCTAACAGGAAGCATAAGACCTCAACTCTACCCACCAACTTTCAGAAGAAAGCAGAGTGTGATAGGTATGGACCACTCTCTTCCTTGGGCAATCCCCAAGGTCAGGAAATGCCAATGAAGTAGAACTTCAACCACTTCTTCCTCTCTGGGAACTTCAAAACACATCATGCATAATTCTTCTTTTCCCTCTGCTCACTTAACTGAATTATTTGATAAAGTCTTGCCAATTTTCTTTGAAACTATCCATTTCATTATTTCTTATCACACAATAATATTTCTTTACATAAATAAACCATAATTGATTTATCCATTTCCCAGTAGGAAAACATACAACTCCCTTTCTACTTTTAGTCTATTTTAAAAAAAAGCTGCTGTTTGATATGGTTTTTACCTTCCTAAATTCCTTTGGAGTTTAGGATTATTAGTGTCATGACTAGGTCAAAGGGTCCAGATAGTTCCAAATTCTAGATGCTCCAAATTGCTTTCCAGGGATCAATTCACAGCTTTGCCAAAGAAACACTTAAAAGTGTCTCTTTTTCCCCCAAAACTCCTGTATTTGCCATTTGCTTCTTCATCATTTTTGCCAATCAGATGGGTGTAAAGTATAATTTCAGAAATATTCTTATCTGTATGTCTCGAATTATTAATGATTTAGAGCAATGGTGTCGGGTGCCACACTGAAATAGAAATAGATCCCTAAGAGCCACAATATTGACTTGGAAAACCCCATTTTGACATTATTTCATTGTATTGTATTTCTACTTCTTTTGTTCCGTATCTCACAATTATATTTTAATTTTAATCTGTTTCTGGCTAGTGGAGAGTTTTGCAAGAATTTGACAACTCTGATTTAGAACATTTTGGTAAGATTATAAATAGTTTGAATTTCTTTCTTTGAAAACTCCTTGTTCATATATTTTGGCCATTTATCTATTGAGAAACAACTCTTAGTCAAGTTAACTTAAATCAATTCCTTATATTTTTTATATAGGAAACCTTGACTAAAGAAATTTGCTGCAAAGATTTTTTTTCCTCCTCAGTTGTCTGTTTTTCTTCTAATTTGAAATTCATTATTGCTTTTGTAAAAAAAACTTTTTTTAAAAAATTGAAGTAATCAAAATATTTTATCTTCCATGATGCAATTTAGTTATTAACTTTTACACTACCCATAGATTGGAGGAATAATGTCTTCCTTGATCCTCTAATTTGCTTATGTTGGTACTTTTCATTTATAAACCATGTATCCAATTGAAGTTTATCTTGATGTACTGTATAAGATGCTTTTTTCTATGCCTGTTTTCTTTGGAAAAAACTTTCCAACTTTTCTGGCAGTTTTTGTCAAGAAATGAGTCATTATCTAAGGAGTTGATTTTTATCCAGAATTAATACAACTGTGTTCCCTTATTTGAGAAGTTGGTGATCTAATTTATTCTGCTTACCAAACTATTTTTGACCAGTATCAAGTCTTTATAATTTTTAGTGCTTTGTAATATAACTTGAACTCTAGTAAGAATAGAGATACTTGGGCAGGTAGGACCAAGATGGCAATGTAAATACAGAGACTCACCTGAACTCTCTTCCCAAACCCCTCCAAATACCTTTAAATAATGACTCTAAACAAATTCTAGAGTGGTATAACCCGCAAAAAGATGTAGTGAAACCATTTTCCAGCCTAAAACAACCTATAAGGTCAGCAGCAAAGGTCTTTTGCACCAGGATGAGAGATGGGTCAAGTTCACCATAGGCTGTGCCAGGCACAGACCTGCTTCAGCAAACTAGGTGTGATAGAGGAGTCCCAATTAATGAGCCCCCTCCCAAAATTCACATGTGCTCTGTATCCTTCCTGGATCCTTACTAGAACCAGGAACTCTAACTAAGACTAAATTACTGACTCTGTAGTCCCTACCTTAGTTTTTGCCCAGGACCTTTTTGTTTTCTGGTTACCTTTTTTTTTTTTTTTTTTTTTTGGTTTTTGCAAGGCAAATGGGGTTAAGTGGCTTGCCCAAGGCCACACAGCTAGGTAATTATTAAGTGTCTGAGACCACATTTGAACCCAGGTACTCCTGACTCCAAGGCAGGTGCTTTATCCACTATGCCACTACGCCACCCCCTTCTGGTTACCTCTTATCAGGGCTCACTGCCTACTGCTGAGTCATCCTTGACCTTTTGAGTATTAGGGTCTGGTCTGTCTAGAGTCTTAATCACTTATTTTCAGCACCTGAGATCTTCCTTGATATTCAAAAGTGTCCTCCTTAATAAGCTCATTTTGGAATATTGTTTTTAATCGTTCCTTTTATATATTCCTTATTGTAGAATCTTATTAATTGAACTCATTGTTTTGGCTGCTTGTATTATTTTTCTTTGATGTTGAAGCCCTGAATTTTAGATAAGATATTGCTTAGAGTTTTCATTTTCAGGTTTCTTTCAGGAGATGGCAGGTCCAATCTTATTTTATTCTTTACTTATAAGAGTTCTGGACAGCTTTGATTTGTATTATTTGAAATATATTACTTACACCGTTATCACAATTTTCAGATAGTTTGATAATTTTTCAATGAGGTTTTCTTGTAGTTTAGTGAGGGTATTTACAAAATATTTCTTTTTCTTCCATTTTTCAGTCTTTTGAATTTTTTGAAGCTATGTTTTGGTATTCCAAGGAGCCATTTTTTCCCCTCCTATTTGATCCATTTTAATTTTCTGAGTATTCAGTTTTTAGTTATGGTTTTCCACTAACTATTCTAAAGTATCCATTCTCTTTGATATTTTTCCTCCAGAAGTTTTCCAATTTGTATCTATTGTTTCATTGCTTCTATATACTTTTTAATTCCCTTAATCAGAATATTTTTTAAGATTTTAATTAGAACTTCTTAGAAAGAAAAAGAAAGGAAAAACCAATTTCTAGACCATAAATCATTCTGGCTGTCTTTGGCTAATAATGGGGCTCAGGCTAAGCACATTGGACCATTGTCTGGGCCCTGATTGGTTCAGTGAATTCAGAAAGCATTTGTTTTTGTCTTGACCAGAAACCTTGAAGGTCTTCCCCTCCCAGATAGATTTTTTTTTTGGACCATGCAGAAGACATTCTTTGTTTCTTTTCTTTCTCACATGCCTTAAATCACAGAGAAACTCTTGATACCCTTTCAACATTTTTTTTTCTTTTTTTGGAAGTGATCATTCTTGGCCTCATCCTCATCTATTGCTTACTAAACTTTAATGATTAAATGGGCATTGCCTCAGTCAAATTGTGACCTGAGAAAGATCTGGCTTTAAAAAGCCAGTTTTCAGGGCCAACTCCAGTTGTTCCGATCCTATCTGGACATTGGACCTAGATGACTCCGAGGAGAAAGTGAAACTGGTGACTTTGCACAACCCCCACCTCAGTTAAATCCAATTCACTTGAAGGTCATGAAATCACCTCACAGATGTCATGATCTTCTTTGAGAACAAAGGACAAATAGCAACAGTAGCAACTACAATAGAAATAGTTATGTGTTATTTTCTTCCTCAGGGTGTACCTTTTTGGTACCTCTCAGACCCAGGTATTTCTTTATAGAGTTCAGTGTTTTTCTTTATTTCTTCATCTCAGTAATTTCAATATCTAGGCTGAAGGTGCCATGAATGGCATTTTCCAGATTTGCCTAGTCCTGAGTGTGGTGGCCAAGATCAGGTTCTTTCTTCAGTGTACCCTAGAATTACTGCAATACTGTTCTTAGTTTAGGACCTCCCTTTTGCTTGAGGATTCTGTCCTTGGGGTATGTCCAAACTCTTTTTCCTTCCTGCAAGGCTTCAGAACCTTCCCATGTTGGATGGCCATTTAACTTTGGGTACATGTTTTTCACCTACTTTGATTTGTACCCTTCTGAGTTGTTCAGGATTATAAAGCTTCCCTTGTGTATTTCCTGGACTTGATAGGGAAATCTCCTGGTTATTCTTTTTTATTTTTCTTTCAACTGTTACATTTTAAGCATTAGTGGAGTGTTGTAAGGGTTCTGGGCTCTTAAAGTCCTTAATAAATGCTTAATGATGATGATGATTACAATGGTACAACTTATTTGTATCAGAAAACAGAATCTGCTTCAGGTTCATCTGATTCCAAAGTAGGTTTTCTATCTACTATGTCATATTGTATATTTAGCAGAATATTAAAATAATTTTACATATGTATATAAAATGAACAGAAAAAGCCTTAAGTTAATGCTTTTTAAAATTGTTATGTAGATCACTTAGCTTTCCAGTAGACTATAATAAATGAACATAAATGGATTTTGTTGTTGTTGAGTCATTTTTACTCTTATCTGACTCGCTTGTGGATGTTCTCTTGGGAAAGATTCTAGAGTGGTTTGCTGTTTCCTTCTTTGGTTCATTTTTATAGAGGAGGAAATTGGGGAAAACAGGGTAAAGTGGTTTTCCCATGAGCACAAAGCTAACAAGTTTCTGAGGTCAGTTTTGAATGTCAAAGCTGAATTTTCCTCCAGACCCAGGACTCTATCCTGTGTGTCTTTACTTAAGGAATATTCCAAACTGTGGAGACTTTGAAGACACTATGTTTCTAGATTTTGTTTTAAAAAAAACACTCAAAAAATTCAGTATTGATATTGTTTCATTTTAGGAAGTGAATTTGCACTTTTTATAATGCTTTTACTTTGAAAATACATTAGAGATCTGAGTCATATGACTACCAAAAAAGGTAGCACAGACAATGCTAAAAAAAAATAAAAACAAAGACTAAACATTTTCTCTAATCTTAATTAACTTTCAAAATTCCCCCAAATCATAATTATACACAAGAGATTTTTTAAAAATGTGCCTGTCCACATAGTCTAAAACACCAAAAATTCCACAAAACAATGATCTAATAACTTAACCTATGAAAAGGTATGCCTTAATCACTAATGTTTCCATTCAACATCACTGATAAAACTCATCTCACTAGCTTGCACTCTTACATGTATCCAGTAATTTCCTAGCTGCTGCCACAGACTCTGCTAGCATACTGTCCACCTATATCCTCACCACCCCATTCTACATCAACAATAGCAGACCTCAACTGTCCAACTCCTTGGAAATGAATAAGTGTAGGAAATTAGAAACATGTTATACCTTGGATGCCAGAAACCACATTTAGTTAGAGAACTAAAAAAGCAAGAGAACTAGAGAAGAATGACAGTTTGGGGGGTGGGGTGAGAAAAAGGGAAATTATACCCAATCTGAAGGAATAGTAACCAATATTTATCCTGATCCAGTAACTATTCTTTCAGAATAATGGAAAATAATGGCCCAGGAAAAGTGAATTATGAGTATAAAAAATTACTGAAAAAATTTCTAAGGGGAAGGAGTGAGAAAGTGTACAATAGGGAAATATAAGTGGAAGGAAAACTGGAAGTAACATAGATTTTAGAAGAAACAAAAATCAATGAAAACCAAGAGCAGGGGGTGGCTAGGTGGCACAGTGGATAGAGCACCGGCCCTGGAGTCAGGAGTACCTGAGTTCAAATCTGGTCTCAGACTCTTAATAATTGCCTAGCTGTGTGGCCTTGGGTAAGCCACTTAACCCCATTTGCCCTGCAAAAAAAAAGAGCAAATGTTGAAAATTCTCAAGGACTATATTGAGTCTAAATATTTCTAAATAAATAGAATAAGACATAGAAAATTCATCTAGTAACTGCTGAAGCCAGTAGGTCTTCTGAATTCCTAAAAGAGCAGTGAACCACAATAAGATGCAAAAGAATTAGAAAGGAACAAATGACAGAATTAATGGCTTGCACAGCAGAAATTATTAGCATAATAGAAAAGAATTGAAGAGACAGTGGGCAGGTGCTGAAGAAGGTATATAAATGAACTGAAGGACCTTCTGAAAGATGAGAAACAAAACACAACAATGTTAAAAGAACATATGATCTCCAAACAAAATATATTGAAATTCAGGGTTGGATGAATAGACAACTTAGGGATCATAGGATCCTTATAGAAGGATCAATGTAGCAACAAATATTGAATACCATAATAAAAGAAATCTTTTTTTATTTTAATTTTTTCAAGGCAATGGGGTTAAGTGGCTTGCCCAAGGCCACACAGCTAGGTAATTATTAAGTGTCTGAGGTCAGATTTCAACTCAGGTACTTCTGACTGACTCCAGGGCCTGTGCTCTATCCACTGCGCCATCTAGCTGCCCCCAAAAAAGAAATCTTACAAGAAAATTTCCTAGACTTTCTGAGTTAAAAATAAACAATAAAGCATAAATTAAAAGAATCCATAGAGCATCTCTAGGAGAACAGGGAACTATAAAACAGGTAAGCTATAAAACAGTGATAAATTTACTATCTATAATGATAAATGGCAAATTTTATGAAGAAATGGGAGAAAATGGTAAATATAAGACTATATGTTAATATCAAAAGACTTCCACACCCACCTGGAAGCTCAGAGGGGAACAAAATTGATGGTATTCATTCTTCATTTTTTTGAAGTGACATCATAGAGAGCTGTCTTGACTTATTTGTGAAATGGATTTAAGTGAGACAAAGTTGCCCAAAACTGTTAGCCTCATACTCTTCCTGAGTCATTGTAGTCATTGAAGCAGGATAAAGGTAAGGACAGCTGGTGATGGCCTGAGATACAATGGATGACCTGATCAATTTTTGTGGAACTTTCATGTACTGCTGAGAAAAAGTCATATTCATTTCTATTCTCATTCAGTTTTCTCCAGAAGTCTGTCATATCTAACTTTTCTAAAGTTCTATTCACCTCTTAAACTTCTTTGTTGTTTACTTTGTGAATAGATTTATCTAGTTCTGAGGGGAAAGTTGAGGTCCTTCATGAGTATAGTTTTGCTTTCTATTTCCTCCTGTTACTCATTTAACTTCTTGTTTAAGATTTGGATATTCTTCCACTTGATGCACATATATTTAGCATTTATTTATGTTTATTATATTTATATTACTTTATATTTATTATATTTATATTACTTCATTGTCTGTGCTACCTTTTAGCGAGATGTATTTTCCTTTCTTATATCTTTTAATTATATTGGGTTTTGGTTTTGCTTTATCTGAGATCATGAGTGTTACCCCTACTTTTTTTTTTCAGCTAAGGCATAAAATATTCTACTCCACTCCCTTACCTTTACTTTCTATTAAAGTGTGCTTAAAGTGTATTTCTTGTAAACAATATATTGTAGGATTCTGTTTTTTAATCCACTTTGCCAACATCTTCCATTTTATAGGAGAGTTCAACCCAGTCACATTCACAATTATGATTACTGTATATTTCCTTCCCTCTTATTTTTCCTCTTATTTTTTCCTCCTATTTATTCTATATCTCTTTCCACCCTTTCCCTCCCAGTAAGTGTTTTGCTTTTGAACACTGCTTCCCCAAATCTTCCCTTCATTCTGTCAGTTCTTTTTCTTTATGTGACTCCCCTCCTTTCCTTATATGGAAAGATAGATTTCTATATCCAACTAATTGTATATGTTACTCCCTCTTTGAGCCAATTTTGATGAGAATTAAGGTTCAGGAGCTGCCCACCATCTACCCTTCCATATTGCCCTTCATTTTAATAAGTCTATGGCTCTTCATGTCAGATAATTTACTCCATTCTACCACTTCTTTCTCTCCCAGTATAATCCTCTTCCTCACCCTTTTTTAATATTATTATATTAAAGTTACCTTATATCAACACTCTATATGAATACTTTGAATTGCACAAATAGTGATATAGTTCTTAAGAATTTTGTAACAAGTATCATCTTGCCATGTAGAAATATAAAGTTTATCCTTATTAAATCATTTATGTTTTATCTTTTTTTTTACCATTTTATGTTTCTCCTGAGTTTTGAAACTGAAAATATTTTTTTTTAATTTTTCTCTGGTCTTTTCATCAAGAAGACTTGAAAGCCCTTTATTTCATTGAATAACCATCTTCCCCTGAAGAATTATGCTCAGTATGGTTGGGTAGACAATTCTTGGTTATAAACCTAGCCCCTTTTCCCTCCAGAATTTAATATGCCATGCCTTCCAATCTCTTAATGTCAAAACTCCTAAATCCTGTGTAATCCTAATGGTGACTCCCTAATATCTGAATTGTTTCTTTCTGACTACTTACAATATTTTCTTCTTGACCTAGGAATTTGGCTATAAAATTCTGGGATCTCTTTCCAGAGGTGATCAGTGGATTCATTTTTTAAATTATTTTTATTTATTTTACTCTGAACTTAAGAAATAAAACAAGCATTTTCATAACAAAATAATATATAAAAAAGATGATTACACGTGAAATTGCAAATCTCTTATGAACAACTTGCTATTCCTTTTAAAGATATTGAAGTTAACATGTATGTTTTTTTATTTTCTCCCTAAAGATAGATGGGTACTATTAGGCAGATGTGTGCAAAATGAGTGCAAAATCATTCCATACTGTGATTACATTTTTTTAATCATAGCATAAACTCTTTTCTTTCTGCTCAATATTCACCACATCTTCCCAGTTTTCTCTGAAACCACCCTGTCATCATTTCTTATGGCCCAATAATTTCCATTATAATCATAGCCATGATTTCTTAATCTAATCTACAAATGATAATCACCCCACATATTTTCCAGTTATTTGCTAATATAAAAATTTCTGTTACATATATTTTTATACATAGGCCTTTTGTCTTTGATCTCTGTGGTGCGAGGTACAAACCCAGTTCAGTATCTAGAATTGTTTCAGTATCTATTTTACTCTTTGGTTCTAGAATATCAGGGACTCTACTCTCCTTTGAGTGATCACATGTAGCAGGGTCTCTGGCTCTCTGAGACCACACTTAGTAGCATGTGCTTGTTCTTCCTTGACCACAGCCACAGCCTGGACCTCATCTGGTCATGGCACCTAAACCCCCATGTCTAGTACCTGCCATCTTCTCCTGACCTTCATACCATTCATAGGTTGAAAGGTTCTGGTGCTGAAGCTGCCTCCAGAAACAACTGCCCCTAGGTCTTATTTTTTATTGAGTCAGAGATATCTGCCTGGAAGTATCTGTACATCTATTAGGATAGACTACCAACCCAGGAGGTCAGATCTTTCCTAACATTCCCTCAAATTGTCTTGGAAAACTGTTTTACCACAAATTTTAATTTTTTCTGCCTCTCTAAAGTTCATTTTCAAGCAATATTTTAAATTGTTGGGGATGGGGGAAAGTGAGATTTGAAAGAGCTAGGTAATTTCCTATCTTATTCTACCTTCTTCCCATAATTCTCTCCCAACTTTCAAGAAGAGAAGGGACTAGTAAGGAATCAAAGTGTACTAAGGTAAGTTATAATACAAAAAAGCTAGTCCCCAGAAATTCTTAAGGCAAAATGATGAAAATATTGACAAGGAAAAAAATAACTTCACAGCCTTACTTCCTATTTTTGATAGTCCGGTTTCCTTTCTTTCTTTGTTAGTCATGGACATGCTTTTGATACTTTTGTGACTTAGAAGTTTCTTTTTATATTTTAGAAGATATTTTTATTATCTTGGTGGTTAATGCTGCCAGATATAAACTCTAGGATTATTTAAATTGTCTGTAATTTCTCACTTGCCAATAACATATTTCTGTATTCAGAGCAGAGCAAAGTCTGTTTTATGTTCTCTGTGTGATCAACAATGGGAATTCTGATGCTTGACACTCCCTTGATCTATATGAAATTATCTTTTTAGCAGCAATATATAATGCATTAACAGTATACTTATTCTTGATCAAACTAACTTTTTTAGTTTCTTTTCCTTGTGAGCAACAATTTAAATTCATTATATGAATGTATATGTGTTTTGCTAACTGTCTGATTAAAGATCACAAAGAAACTTTGATTTTGCATCTCAGATTAGCAGATGGTGGACAGATGGTTTAAATTAATATTAATTTTTTAAAACATAACTTAAATTGTTTATACTGCAGATTCAAAGTTGGAAAGCCAGCTAACATCTTCAGGGTTATTAACACTCTAAAATCTACTTGTAAAAAGAAGCCAATGAATACCCTGCATCTCTAAAGGGAAATGGATCAAACTTCAGTGAGAAAGATGGTGGGCAAGACAACATTCTTTAATGCTAAAATAATTTTAAATAGGATTAAGGATGAAAATGTCTAGGATCCTTAGGACTCTGAGAAGTTTTATAGAACAACTTTTGATGAGGAGAGAACAGACCAAGTGGCAGACTATTAAAATTCATAAAGAACAAATGAAGGACCTAGATTTAGAGATTCTGTGTTCAAATTCTGTCTCTTACACACACATTCTAGTTATGTGACTGGACAAGTAACAACACTCTAAGCTCCAAATGACTCATTAAAAATATAAATTTATAAACTATAAAATTCAAACCAAGACATATTTTGAACACAGTTTATCATCAAATGGTTGCAAAAGAGTTATCTATCTTTATTTAATTGTTTTAAAAAATGATTGATTTAAAAATTAATGTTATTTTTTCCTCTCCAAAATTGATGAGGATGTAGAAGGGGAAGGATTTATAGAAAAATTCAGAAACTGAGTAAATAAAAGCATTGAATTTTGAAGTTGAAAAGAATTTTAAAAGTCACATTTCATATATATACATATATATTCATCTAATCTCTTTCATCAATATCAATGTTCTAACTAAAACATTCCTCTCAGGTTATCACCTAGCCTTGCTTATTTTGACTGAGAAAGAATTCACCTCATTTAGGAAGAAATAATTAATTATATACATTTATTATGATTGTCGGGATATAGACTAATCAATTTAAAAAACCCCAAATACTCCAAGAAGGATGTGTTTATCAGAATTGGACTTCATTCATATATTACCTGGTTTCAACTATACACTTTGTACACCTTGGTCCTAATTTTTTTCAGGGCCAGACAATACATCTTTTATTTCATTAAGGAGCCAAGAAGGCAGTCCAGCAGAACACTCCCAACATTACTCTCCAAATGACTTTAAAATAATTCCTTTTATAAAATTTTGTCCTGACAGAGCCAACAAAAGGTCGAGTGAAACATTCATTCAGCCTAAGAAAACTAAGGAGGTCAACAATACAAAGGTAGATGTCCCACAGTAAGAACACTCATCAGCAGCTAGCAGAATAGACAAGTAGAAAAGGAAGGGGGGAAATGAGGGGACAAGTGACTAATACTTGAATCTCACTACTTCATAGAGGGAAATAAACTCAGATCTAAATAACTGAAGTAATATTTATTGGTCACTGGTAAGTAAAGCCCATGTAATTTTAAAATGACAATTTTGCCTAATTTTACCTAACTAATCTATCCAATGTCATTCCAATTAAATTCCTAAAGCTATATTTTACTGAGTTAGAAAAATAATAACAAAATTCATTTAGAAGAACAAAAAGTCAGAAACTTAAAAGAAACCGGGAGGAAAAAGATGTAATGGAAGTAGCTTCAGTAGTATCGGTTCTTAAATATGATTGATCAATTAATGTCCTTTGTAATCAAAGGAGATTAAGATATCAAATGTATGATGATATGACATGCACACTTCCTTCTCACTTCCCATTCTACCACTATCTTAACCAGTGGCCTGATAGTGTAGGAAACTACTTATGATGTTAGTCTGGATACAGTGGAAGACCTTTGCCTTTTAGATGTAAGTCTTTCCCATCATGGCATTACAGCAATTGCAGGCTTAGGGGTTTTGACTTAGTAACATTAAGTCAAAGCTGGCTATATTATAAGGGAGAGGATTGTATGCAACGGATAATTTTGATTATTTTCAATTAAATTGCTTGTATCAGTAAAACTTATGTAGCCAAGCATAGAAGGAATGCAGAAGTCTGGGAGGAAACTTTCATAGACAGTCTCTCAGAAAAGGTGCGATTGGTTTGGAATATTACTGTGACATAGGAAATAATCAGTTGGTTAATATAGAAAAACATGGAAACACTTGGATCTATGAAGGAAGATTCTATCCATCTTTAGAGAAACAGAAAGATATGTGTATAAGTGTTTGTGTGTGTAAATATGTGTATGTTTATAGTTATCTATGTATATATGTATCTTTGTATGTATACATGTTTAATAGTAGCCTTCTTTAGGGTGGGGAAAGAAAGGGGGGAAATACAATAAAAAGTTCACAGCAGAAAACAAAAGAAAATCAATAAGGAAACAAAAAAAGTTGGCAGTTTTAAAACACTGTGTAGTATTTACTTTACATGTTTTCTTGCAATGAAAATTTTTTATTTTATATTGAATCCTCTCTTATCTGCTATGTACATGGCACTGCTTCTCTTTTGCATTTTTTATTTAAGATAAAAAATATTTAAAAAATAGAAGGTATTGGGGCAGCTAGGTGGCACAGTGGATAGAGCACCGGCCCTGGAGTCAGGAGTACCTGAGTTTAAATTCAGCCTCAGACACTTAATAATTACCTAGCTGTGGGCCTTGGGCAAGCCACTTAACCCCATTGCCTTGCAAAAACCTAAAACTTAAAACAAAAACAAAAACGAAAAATAGAAGGTTCCATGGAACGTGAAGTAAAATTACAGTAAGGTATTTGATAAAGACCTCATTTCTCAAATATATTGGAAACTAAGTTAAATTTATAAATAGTCAAATTGATCCAGTTCGATTGATAGTCAAAAGATGAAAAAAAAATTTCAAAAGAAATAATCAAAGCTCTCCATGGTCATATAAAAATGCTCTGAGTCACTATTGATTAGAAAAATGCAAACTAAAAACAACTCTGTGCTAGAAGGAATGGTGGAGTTGAGAACTGATGTAACCATTCTGGGAGAACAAAATGGAAGTATGTCCAAAGGACTAACAAATTATGTATACCCTTTGACCAGTAATACCACATTTAGGTCTGTATCCTGAAGATATCAAAGGAAAATGAGAAAGTCCTATTTATGCATAACTATTCATAGCAATTCTTGGTGGTAACAAAGAATTGGAAATTTAGGGCATGCTTCTCATTTGGAGAATGGATGAAAAAGTTGTAACATATTTTTTTTTTTTAGGTTTTTGCAAGACAAATGGGGTTAAGTGGCTTGCCCAAGGCCACATAGCTAGGTGATTATTAAGAGTCTGAGTCCAGATTTGAACTCAAGTACTCTTGACGCAAGGGCCGCTGCTCTATCCACTGCGCCACCTAGCCGCCCCGTAATATATAGTTTTGATGGAATATTATTGTACTATAAGAAATATGAGGAGGGTGGTTTCAGAAAAAAAATCAAACTTTGGTGAAGCTTATATGAACTGATTCAAAATGAAATGAGAAGAACTAGGAGATCATTATGCACAGTAACATCAATATTCTAATTATGATTAATTAAGACTTCTTTGTTCTGCAATGATTCAAAACAGTTTCACTGGATTTATAACTTTTTAAAATGGTATTCACCTCTAGAGAGAGAAATGATAAACAGTGAAAATTTAACTATAATTTTCTCACTGTCTTTATTTTTATTCCTTTCTTCCTTTTTTTGCTATATGGAATATATGGAAATCTGTTTTTCATGATTTCCCTTTTTAATGGATGTCAGTATTCTTACCTTCACAGTGACTGTGAGTGGAATGGAAGGGAGGAAGAGAATTCAAATTCACTTTAAAAAAAAATGAAGTGTTAAAAATAAATGAATAATCATGTTTTTTAAAAACAACCCTTACATTAATGCCCAGATTTTTATTGTCTTGGATAATATATCCCTAGATAAGAAAATGTCTGAATAATCCCTATGCACTAATAGTTAGTTATGACCAGAAAGTACTTTGAGAAGTCATTTGTCACAGTAAAGCAACAGGCCTAAATGGAAAGGGTATCATACTGGGAATCAAGAAACCTTTGTTCTAGTTCTTAGGGGATATATGATATTGTACTGTTCCTCAAACTTCAATTAAAGGCTTAAGTTTCCTCAATTTTAAAATGAAGTTTTAGTAAATATCTTAAATCCCTTCCATCTTACTTTGGTTATTTTACATGGACCATTGTTGGAATCTCTCATCATCATAGTGGGAGGAAGTATTCTTTACTAAAAAACAAACAAACAAAAAAACCTTTTGGGTTTTTTTGGCGGGGAGGGGTTTAGGTTTTTTCAAGGCAAATGGGGTTAAGTGGCTTGCCCAAGGCCACACAGCTAGATAATTATTAAGTGTCTGAGGTCAGATTTGAACTCAGGTACTCCTGACTCCAGACCCAGTGCTCTATCCACTGTGCCACCTAGCCACCCCCTGTTTTGTTTTTCAAAATAGTTGTCTCAGCCAAGGTTAAATATTTTGATTATATGTCATAATCTTAGTTGTTCAACCAAAAAAGTGCTGGAGTCAGACTTGAATTCAAATGTGACCTCAGACATGTAGAAGCTGTGTGACCCTGGGTGAGTCACTTAATTTTGTCTCATTTTCCTCAATTCTAAAATGGGGATGATGATGGCACTTACCCCCTAGGGTTGTTGTAAGAGTAAATTGAGATAATATTTGTAAAATGTTTTGCAAACCTTAACATGCTATACAATTTCAAGCAGTTATTATTAACTAATTATTTTTTTTAAACAAGGCCTATGATTTCATTAGAACAAGGAACTCCTTTTAATAGTGCAAATCTGTAGCTATTCTGCAGGTAAGAGTTTAAGGGAATTTCCTCAAATAAGTCAAAGTTGGATGACTTACTCAGTATCACACAACTAGTGTGTATGTGTCAGAGGCAGAAATTGAATCAAGGTGTTTTCTGAGTCTGAGACCTGCTAACCCCTGCTTATTATACTTCATTGCACTGCTTTCTCAGCAAATGAAATAAAAGATATAAAGAGATGTTAAAGAAGAAGGACTGCTCATAGAGGTAAGAAAATGAACAGGATTATTTAACATATCAAAAAAAATTTTAAGCCATGATCAAATTGTTAATGCTAAATCATTCTTTCTATTTGACTGTTGGATATTTTTCTTAGATGATTTCCATTATTTTTTTTAAGAAAACTGAAATTTGTTGTTAAAAATGCATGTTTTCATTTTTATGTTACTAAATTCTTTCTTGCTTCCAATAAAAATTACCCCCAAATTTCAAGTTACCTCTAAGATAGTTCTGATGCTACCTGAAGTATTCTTATGAAATTATCTATTTCTTTCTTTTAGGAGGCTACTCTACCTTTGTACTGGATCCATTTCAATATCCATTGGTGTTAAAAAATCACAAACAATTTGATTTTTCCAAGTTTGCAAATGAATTAGGACACAAACTTTTCACAATCCCACTTAAATCAAATGATATGAAAATTATGAAGGAATCCTATAAATATCTACAAAGCAAATTTTTAGACTTGTATAATTATGATCTAATGCAGAACCTGGAGAACTACATTAAAGAACAACTTTTACCAGCCAAAAGTTGGAAAACAAATCAATTATATGAGTTTTGTACATCAATAATATTTGAAGTCACATATATAACTCTCTTTGGAAAGCATAGTGACCCAAATTCTGGTAAAGTTATCCATGAATTAAGAGATAACTTTGTTAAGTTTGATAATGAATTATTGAGTTTTTTGTCCCCTCTACCTACCTTGTCACTAAGAAATGCCAAGACTATTCGGGAAAAGTTAATACAAAATTTTTCATCAGAGCGCATCTCCAAAATGCAGAAAACATCAGAAATTATCAAAGCTAGGAAAGTCCTTCTTGAGAAATTATCAGAGCTTCAGGATCATGAAAAAGGAGGTAAGAAACTTGTGAGTGATTACTTGTCTAAAATAAAATAATTTACTATAGACCTTTGAAATTAAAAGACAAAATGGCGACCTTGAAATTTTTTATGCTCTTTCTAATTGGCTAATGATAAAATGTTTCACTCTGAAACAACCGTCTATGATAATTGATTTTTTTTTTTTGCTGAGGTGGTAAAACAAGATACTTAACGGTGATAATGAGAAAGATTATAACTGAGCTCCATTTACTCTCTTTACCCTTTCCTTTCCCTTCCCCCTTCCCCCCCCAACATTACATTTTAAACTATTCTCATTAAGCAGAAAATTAGACTTCAGAAGCCTATTGGTCCTCATTAGCATTCACTGATCCTTGGCTGGGTCTGTGTCCTAACATCTTTTAATTAGCACACTGCAAATCTAATCAGTGTAATAAACGCTATTAATCTTCCTTTTCACTTATTTTCTCCCAGCACATCATTTTGCCTTTCTGTGGGCCTCTGTGGCAAACACGATTCCGGCTACATTCTGGACACTGTATCATCTTCTGCAGCACCCAGAAGCAGTTGCAATGTTGCGTGATGAAATTGAGCATTTGCTACAGTCAACAGGTCAAAAGAAAGAACTGGATTTTAACATCCAGTTCACCAGAGAACAATTGGACAGCTTGGTCTACCTAGGTAATTTATATTTATCTGTTATGAAGAGAAAAAGGTATCTCTCTCCAAACTCTGTTTATCACTCATTTCTGTTTACTGAGAGGTGGAGGACACAGCTGCTTAATTGACATAATAACACCCATTTACATCAATTATGAATTATGTAGTTTATAGCTGTAGATACTCTCATTGCATGTAAACATTAAGGCCTAGGTAATTAACTATGCAAGGTATGCAGAAAAGCTAAATTGGAGCTTTGCAATTATTTGAGAAAAGTTTATGCCTATTAAGTTGTTTGATTCTGAGCATCTGGTGGAGTGTTAATACATTCCAAACAGCATTAAACTTTTTTGACAAGAAAGGTATATACATTTTTTCATTAAAAAAATGTATTTTAGAAGATCAACTTGGATTCAAAATGTATTTCTTATTCCCTCACAGTCTTAAAATTATATGTTCTAGGCAGCTTCATTTCCCATGGAAATTCATGATCTGGAAAAAATTCAATATAATTCAATAGTAATATTAAAATCATCAATGAAATAATTGATTTAAGAGATATATATGGCTATTTGTTTGAAATTATTATAATTTAAATTATTTAAATTATTATTATTTGTTTGAAATTATTATAATTTAATAATTATCCCTTATAGGCTAATTTCAAAGTGATGAGTTTTCATTTCAATTATTTTCCAAAAGAAAGGCATACGTGTATATACTAGATGTTGAAAAAGTATATAATAGAAATGAAAGATACCTTAGAGAGCTTTGAGAGCAGTCCATCTATACCTAAGCAACAACCTCTATCTATTGCATTTTTAAAATATGTTAATCTACCTATCATTCAGACACTTGTAGGAAGGGGAATTCCATTTGTTTGGAATTTTTTTCCTAATAGGCAGTTGGGACGGCCATTTAACAAATTCACTCCTGCTCATTAACCAATTCCCAATATATGAAAAGAGAAGGAAAATGATTTCCTCCATGCCCTGACCACATTTAGGATTTTCATGATAAATATATTAGAGTACCTTGCCATTTCCTTTTCCATCTCATTTTACAGATGAGGAAACTGAGGAAAACAAGGTTAAGTGACTTGTCAAAGGTCACACAGCTAGTGATTATCAGAGACTCGATGTGAACTCATATCTTCCTGATTCTAGGTTTGGTACACTATCCACTGTATCATCCAGCTGCCCAAGGTATGGATATATCCATTTGGGAATCATCTGCATGGAAATGTTGTCTGAACCTATGAAAGTTGAGAATATCTTCAAGAGAGCAAGGATAGAGAGAGAACAGGAGCTCAAAAGAGAACTTTAGGGAATAATCAAGCCAAGAAGATGGATAATGGTCTAACAAAGGAGGCAAGAACCAGGAA
Source organism: Macrotis lagotis (assembly GCF_037893015.1). Taxonomy (NCBI): domain Eukaryota; kingdom Metazoa; phylum Chordata; class Mammalia; order Peramelemorphia; family Peramelidae; genus Macrotis; species Macrotis lagotis. Next base: position 413,919,305 of record NC_133666.1, read on the forward strand.
AGAACAAAATCATGGAAAATCAAGGGAGAAGTAGATACCCAGCATCAAAAGCTGCAGATATATTAATGAGAGTGAGAAATGAGAAAAGATCATTGAATTTAATGACTAATTTAACTTTAGTGAAAGGGGTTTCAATTGAAATATGGGTTTGAAAGCCAGATAGGAAAGGATTAGACAGGTTGGAGTGGTGAGAAAGTAGCAACTCCAAACTTAATACTATTTGAAAGAGAAGCTACAGAGTATGGCAGTATTTTATGAAGGTGTCAGGGAGGAGGGAAAAGCATCTGAGCTGGACCTTAAAAGGATTGGAAGAATTCTCACAAATTGACGGGGTAATGGAATGTTCCAGAAAATGTTAGCAAATCAATAAAAACAGAAAAAAATATTTATATATATATATATTTAAATAGTCCAGTTGGCCAGAGAATATAGCTTATATCCAAATTGTTGAGATCTTTGAATGCTAACTATCTCAATAGATGAGCTTTATTTGGCACGTATTGGAGAATCACTAAAAGATTTTTTAATAGGGAATTGATGTGATCAGAACTCTTCATATGGAAGACTAATTTAATAATGGTATATAAAAGATATGAGTAGCACCATGGCATTTTAGAAAGAAAGCTAGTTTGGAAGTCAGGAAGAGTTTACTGTACCTATCCAGGCATATATTGACTGTGTGAACATGGGCAAGTCACTTAACCTCTCTGTATCTCAGGTTACTATGATTTTTAAGTATTAGATAGATGCTTATCTTTTTTAATTGAGAGAGTTTCCTTCTAGGGAACTTCTTCATCAATGAAATCATAGATGACCCAAGAAGGGGGGGGAAAGTAAGATGGATTAAAATGGAGAAAGTTATTGAAATTGGTCATTTAAGAGTTAGTGAGGTTCTGAATTTGGTTGATAATGAAAAGGATGGATTCAAGAAATATAGTTTAGATAGACCATTAATTGGGTACAAAGGAGATATCAATGATGATTTGAGGTTTTGAGCATGGATTAACTGGGGGAATAATGGTGGCATTAATAAAATAAAATAGAATAGAAAAAGATCAAGGACAAAGACTTAAGGAATGTTTCCTTTTAAGAGTTGGAAGGGGGGCAGCTAGGTGACATAGTGGATTACAGCACCAGCCTTGGAGTCAGGAGTACCTGGGTTCAAATCTGGTCTCAGACACTTAATAATTACCTAGCTGTGTGGCCTTGGGCAAGTCACTTAACCCCATTTGCCTTGCAAAAAAAAAACCCTAAAAAAATAATTGGAAGGAGCAAGAAAAGCTAGGGAATGAAACATAGTGATAAAGATTAAAAGAGAAACATAAATAATACTTCTTAATACTTAGTATATTTAGCAGATTTAGAGGCAAAGGCAGGACCAAAGACATAAAGATACTCTTTCTAGAAATTTGCCCCTTAGACCATGTCTTAAGGTTTGTGGAAGTGATAACATGAAGGAAGTTTATATTTGTTACCAGTTGTAGTACAGAAAATAAGTGATGTTCTCACCCACACACCTTATATTTTGCATATTATATCAGAGAAAGTTTAATTTCATTTCTAGAGGGAAATACATACAGACATTCAGCATACACACACATATATATTCCAACTGTATATGTACATCTATGATTATATTACATATAAAATCATATATATGTCCTGTTCAAGTACCTTCTTTTACAAAAGATCTTTCCTATTGTTAATATTCTCTCTTCACCTGAAATTACGTTGTATTTGTTCTGCACGTATTTTATATTGAATTATCTAAATAATATTGTTTCTTTACAATAGAATATAAACCCCTTGACAGCAGGAAACTTTATTTAGTGGTTGTCACATAGTAGGCACTTAATAAATAATGAAGGCACAAAATAAATCCTTGTTTAATTGAATTGATTGAAATGTATCAAGCCCTGGATCTTTGCCTTCACCTTCAGAAGCAATGAATTTTTCCTTGTTTGAAGATTTGCCATTACTGTAGAGGTATGAATTTATCATAGTGCAAATAATTCATCTATACATTTTTGTATTAGGACTCACTTGGACAGGATTTCAGTTGGTATCACAAAGTTATTTGAATATTCTGAATCTTTAAATATATGTAAGTACCTCATTATAAAAGTAATGATAACTGTAATACTTTCTGAAATTATGTTAGATATCGTATTGTAGAAATAGCCATCTTTGAACATTTTTTAAACTTTTTTTGAACTTCTTTGGACCTACTCCCCCTCTCTGAATATTTATTACAACTTATACAAATTTTCATATCAATCTGTGGTCTCATTGCTTCTAGTATTCCTTTCAGTAATGTAGATTGTAGTTCATCCCTGCTGTCAAATGCCACTCTTCTCTATTCTCAAAATTTGTAGGGAATCCACACAACTTGCCAAAAGGTCTTACTGTCTTTTTCTTGATATTTATAGGGCACTGGTGAAGCATTCTGGTTGTCTATCATTTCTTGTTCTTGTCACATAACCAATACATATATGTGTATATGTGTATATGCACATATTCTTTTGGACATGATCTATATGGTGACCATCTAAATGCATATTAAAGATAAATAGTATTTATGAAACATTTTGAGGTTTGTAAAGCACCTTATGCTCATCTTACATTGTCCTAATGTTGTCTGTCCTTCATTCTCAAAGAAGAGCACCACATCAGGGAGACAATACCATGACATGCACATGAATGGATTTGAGTAAGGGGTTGCTGTGCTAAGTCACCAACCTTACTTTCTCCCTCCAGAGCCTGTATAGATAGACCGGCCAAATTCCTTTGAGTCATTACTGAGCTCTTGAAGAAGATTTTGCAATGTAGGACTTCATGCAATCAGAAAAGTCCCATCCAGAAATAGGAACATCTGGAGAACCTCAGCATCTTTAGATATAACAGAAATTGAGCAATTTCCTTCAGCATTTTCAGTAGGTCCCCATGGTAAATTTTTGAGAGGGCAAGAACCAGAGTCACACAGGGTCACTTTCATGAGTGGATCGTTCTTGGCATCACTGCCATATTAATGCGATCACAGATCTATTTGAATATTTAAATGTAATTTGAGTCTAAGAATCATAAATATTAGTATAATCAGAAGCCTTATATCTAGTAGGCACTTCATGAATACTTACTGAATGAAGGAATTAGTATTACTTAGTGTCCTTTATTTCAGCAAATCTAATACTATAGTTATACTTGAGTCAGGTTTCTGTTGGTGGCATCCATAATGCCTAAGCTAACATATACTTCATGCAGGATGTGTGTGTGTGTGTGTATAGTATATTTATAATATAAATATTTGTTCATACTTATGTATTTTATATATTGTCATTCTACATGCAAGTTGGAAGTATATTTTAAGTAATTGCAAATTAAAATTACAAATTTTAAAATCCATCCTCAGTATTCAAAAATTGGACCAGTCTTTAAAAATTATTTGGTTATATTCCATATTGTTCTACTCATCTACTCATCTACTCATTCCCATGAAGAACATGTTTCCTATTTTAAGCCAGCCACAATTTAAGATATATAGTGTAGACATATTTTTGTCCAATATATTAGAACTGCTTTCTCGTATGGATTGCAGCTGTATCATATCACATCCCTTCACTCCAATCTTCTAAGACTAGATGTACATCAGCATGACTACATAGCTGTTGTGGCTCTCTCCTCCATATTCCTCCCTATTATCTATATTCATGGTCGGCCATAATGGAAGAGGTTGTACAACAGTCCATACTGATTAGTTAAACAGTCAAAATTATCAGGTTTCCACTTCTCAGTGTATTCAGTTCACAAAAAGATGAATACACATAAATGAAATATCATAAGTGGATGAAGCACTAAGCTTTGAAATTAAAAGCCTGGGTTTAAATGTCTAAATCCTAACCCAGATACATGTCAGTGATAAGGTACCGAGAAAGTTTCTGAGCCTCTCAGAACTTTAATTTCATCCTCTGTAAAATGGGGCTAATAATACTTGTGCTATATACAACACAGTGTTGTCATAAGAAAAGTGCTTTGAAATCCTTAGATTGCTACAAAAATGGAGTTATTATTGATATTATACCTAGGCTATATTTTGGGTGCACAAGTTGCAATAAATTGAAATCATCTGACAGTTTTGCAGCCCAATTTCTGAAAATTTTCAGTGAGAAGTGATATGTGCATCTCCATCTGACAATATTTCTTTTATTTTTCTGCCTTTGTGTGCCATCACCCTAAGGAAGTTTTTTTCCCCCTCTAACACATCACCAAAGGGCCTTAGGAGCAATAGCTGCTCAGAAAACAACTTTATGACAAAGAGACTGAATGAAATTGCAATCAGCAATGGAGAATCAAAATGGTTGAAGGGGATGTCAGGGCTTGGAAGAGAACTCTGTTTTCTGTGATACATGGGTCAGTCTTGTTCATCTGAAAGTACAGACATCTTCCCTCTAATCATCATTCTGGCTATTGTTGGCACACTGAGATGCATATTGTAAATGATCAAAATATTTGCATATTTGATAGCAATTGTTCCTACAATCTACTCTAATAATTATGGTGCCCCATTACCTGCTAAATGTTAGTATAAATTAGCCATCCACTATGCACAATAAGTTTTATAAAACATTTAAAGATAGTGTTTAATTAAAATTAACTTACATATGAAAGCCAAATGAACTAATGATTCCCAGTGACCTTTTATTACCTGCGGTCCCTTGTCTGGGCTGGATGATTGACAGCTTGTTGTTTGGCTACCATGTTGTATTTCAGCTGACAAGACTTTTCATTTTAACTCAATTTCCCTGCCTATCACAAGCTGGTGGCAGGCCAGGCTCAAGTCACCCAGTTTTGCCTCAGCAGCTTGCTCTATTTCTCATTAGTACGCATTTATTCAGTGGAAATTGGAAGACAAATGCTTGAAGGCATGCGAACTAAGTATAGCAAATTAGGTTTAAAGACTGAATATTTATAAGTATATTGAAACAGGGTTTCTTTTAAAAAAATTTAGAGTGAATTGAGAGCTAAGTGCTAGCTTTGGTATAAAAGAAGTGAAGATAGAAGTAGGAGGATTCTAAGAATAACAATACTACGAGCTTTCTCTTTACATTTTGGAAATCTGTAAAAAAAAAACTAAAAAAAAAGCCCTCTCTGACAACACCTTATCAAAAAAGCAACCTGGCTTCTTCTGATATGGAGCTTGTACAAGGAAGTTTAGCACCTCATGTGTAAGAAGGGGGGAAAAATGAGGGTCATGTTCATTTGCTGCTTGGTTATCCCTTGGTATGCTTTAAATTGCCTTGTTTGTTCGGCACTAGCATAGAAACAGATGTTGCTTTACCGTGCCGGATAATTTACTGTTCCTCATGGTGCCGAATAGAAGTCCTCTTGAGCTGCCCAGCTGGTCTGTCAGTAGCACTGGCTGGTGTCTGCCCAACGATGACAACTGCAAGTCGATGCAGCGGCTTTTATGGGGCACTTGTCATTCTTTCAACTTAGCACTTCCCTATACACACATCCTCATATACAGGGGCTTTCTGGAAAAGGAACTTGTGTGTGTGTGTGTGTGTGTGTGTGTGTGTGTGTGTGTTTGTGTGTGTGCATGTATGTCTGTGTGTGTATGTGTGTGTCCACTTGTGTGTGTGATACTTCACAGGCCCACATAAGCCCCACTCTCCTTTGTTGATCATAATGTGACTCATTACTTTTGTCATCTAATGATTATCAGCATGATTGCCCCGAGTGAGCGCCAAGCTCGCCTTCCACACATAACTGGTCCTGGAAGGTAAGACAGATTTGTCATTTATGATCTGACCACCACGCTGCACTCCGCGCTCCATTATTGTGATTAACTTCTGCCTAAGACAGGCTTGCCCAATTGTCATTCGTGATAGCACAGTGGGCCCAGACCGCCAATAGCCCTGACTGTGTTAGTCCGGCTGTTAAATGGGAACCTGTGCCTCACAGGGGACACTCTGATTTCTGAGCTTTTCTTCTTCCTCCACCCTCCTTACTGGACTTGTTGGGGGGAACATATGTCAGCTACCATTTCCCACCAACAGGGTAACATGGTATTATCTTAGAAGGTTTTCTAAGGAAGTGGACAGCAATCTATTGGGGCTGAGTGTTGCCTATGAAGTCTGGAAAGTTTGCTTGCCAGGGCTGCCAGTTGAAATCTATCGTCTTGGGTGCCTCGCAGCTATCTGCAGTTAAGGCCATGTTCTGGAACCAAAGTTGTGTGTGTGTGTGTGTGTGTGTGTGTGTGTGTGTGTGTGTGTGTGTGTTTGTGTGTGTGTATGTGTATGTGTATGTGTTTGTGTGTGTGCATGATTTTATTTTTTTCCTGGTTTCCTCATCAACAAGGGGATTTGGCTCAGGCTGATTATAGTAACAAAGGCAGTCAAAAAGAATATGCACAACCTCATCTTACATCACATCGAATCACTTCCCTGACCACTCAGCCTCATTTCTTTAGACAACTGCACACTTAAGGAAAAACCTCCTGTGACAAAACATTCAAGCTTGGACCCCCTCCTCCCCCAACCCTTTAATTTATTGTGCAAGCTGGACACAGATTTCATTTTTAGTGAAACCAACCTTTTTTTTTATGCAGACACAACTCTGCTGTGAAATGTCCATCTTTCATAATGTATAAACTATTTGTATTGTGGGCTACAAAGCCTTGCTAACTGGTCACAAAAAGAGAATTTGTGTGTGTATGCATACATATGTTTTGGTTGTAAGCTATAAACACAGCCACTTATTATTTTGTGGGAAAGAAACTATTTGGAGCTGTTTTTGCATTGATGAGTAGAAGGAATCAGGTTTTATATTCTAGCCCCCATCCCAGGCATGCTGGAGGAAAAATAGTCAGTTTTGATTATGAAGAGAAAGATGCAGACCTAGACAGGAGCTACATCCTGATATGCATGCTATCAGAATGATTTATGCAAATTATGCATATTATTCCCAAAGGAATTCCTCCTCAAACTGCCAGGATAAATTGCCGGAAATTAGCCATAAAATCTGTCGTGCTAGGAGCAAAAGGTGAAGGCCACTGGGAAAGCAAGGACATTCAGCTTCTGGAGTCTTCCAGGACATAGAGCCTGATTATTTTACTTAGGTCCTGAGAAGGATATAGGTTCTCCTAAAGTATTTTCCGAACAAGTACTGAATTCTACTTTATTTACCACTAACATAAGGGAATGTGTGTTACTAAGGATCACAATGTTTCTTTAACAGTTAATCTAGCTTTGAAAAATATTATTAGTTTTCTTAAAGATGAGACAATCTTTCACTAGAATGCATTAATTCCCTCAGAATAATTTTGGTACAGTGGATAGAGCACTGTACTTGGAGTTGGGAGAACTGGAGTTCAAATCCAGCCTCAGACAGTTGACACTATCTGTGTGACCTTGGACAAGTCACTTAATCCCTATTGTCTCACATCCAAGGACATCTCTAGTCATTCTGATTCATATCTGGCCAATGAACCCAGATGACTCTGAAAGAGAAAGTAAGCAGGTAGCACTCCTCACTCAAATCCAATTCATATGCTTGCAATGGCATCACCTCCCTGATGTCATGATCTTCTTCAAGAATGAAGGACAAAAACATCACTTCCCTCAGAAGCTTGAAAGATTGTATTCCAGATGAAGGAATACTTAGAGCTTGTAAGATTCCTTCCAACTAACTGACAATATCAGTTATACCTTGATATACCAAAGCATCAATATGTGAAGTATCATGACATTTAAAGATTCTTTTTTGCTTTCTTACCTTCCTCTTCCTCATTGGTTACTTCCATGAATTATTTTCCTTTTGATCCCAGATGCAAGAAAGCATATTTTTATTTAAAATTGATCCTTTAGGCCAAGATTGAGGAACCTTTTTTCTGCCAAAGGTCATTTGGATATTTATAACATCATTGGCAGGTTCTACAAAGTTGTCAACTTAAAAATTATCTTGCTATATTTGGTCATATATTTAATTAATTCACCCCTAAAAAACTCCTAGATTTATTGAATTTTGTGATTGTCTTGGCAATGCCAGACCAAATAATTTCATGAGCCTTCTGCAACCCTTAGACCAGTCATTTTCTGTCCCTACTTTAGACAGTATATGGATAGCTAGGTGGTCTTTCTAAGAATCATCCATAATTTATTAACTAATTGTTGTTGATCTTTTTCTTACTACAGAAAGTATCATTAATGAGGCCTTACGAATGTGCTCATTTTCTTGCAATGTACGTTATAATGAAGAGGATATCATTCTAAATTTAGAAAATGAAGAAGTCAATCTACGAAAAGGAGATCACATTATCATTTTCCCACCAATCCTGCACTATGACCCAGAAATCTTTGAACAGCCAGAGGTAAACATTCAGATGTTGCATTTTTTTACAGTTCTTTTTTTACACTCCTAATTTGTAGCTTTTATGAGAGATTTGTTTATATTCTGTTGTTCTTCATGTGTGGGATAAAAATCCACTTAAACAATATAGAGACTTCTCTGAGCAAAAGATAAAGTTTGTTTGGATTTTCTTGAGAAAAGGGCACACTCCAAGTCTCACAAAGGTAGTGAAGATAAAGAAGTTTCCCTGAGGTGACAGTCAAGCAAGAAGATTATATGGCCTAGTGTGATTCCCCTCACAGTCCCTTCTCTTCCAACCTGATTGGTTAAGGTTTTCACAGAGTTACAATCTTTATGTGAAAAATCTACCTGGTAACAAAGAAAAGAATAAAATGTTTTCATAGAATATTGCCTCACTATCCAAATAGTGAGACTATCAGATTTCTAATGGCCTTTCCTTGTCTATCTAAATGAGTTAATGTCTGAGTATGCAAGGTCTTCTTAGTACTTATCACCAAACAAGAGGAGGCAGTCTACTGTTCTCCCAGTCCAACATCAAATAGGTGGCTACCTAAGAATGCAAGGTCTCTTCTCTGGAAGTATTCCACTATTTCCCTCCCTAACAGAATTAGGAAGGTGTCTGGCTGGGAATGCAAGGCCTCTCTCCTTCTTTCTTCCAAAAATAGTCTTAAGAGTAATAGTCTGTCTTTGTTTTAATGATTTTTAACCCTGAGAGGACTTCACTAGGAATATTAACTCTTAAGAGGGAATATTCAACTCATTCATAACAAACAAACAAAGTCTTCCTATTTCATGTTGTGTTTTCTAGTATCCATAGGTCATAGGATCATGGATTTAAAACTTGTAGAGACCTTAGAGGTAATCTAGTCTAAGCCCCTCTTTTTCCAGATGAATGAGAATTGAAGTTTTTTTTTGGGGGGGGGATGGCATACAAATAGTAGAAAATGGTATAGCTATTATTTGAACTTATTTACTCTGACCCAAATATAGTCCTCTTTTCACTGATCAAGAGAGAAATACAGGGTCAAAGCTATTTTTCTTTTCAAAGAAAATTATTATATTTTGACTTTCATAAATATGATATATAAATTTAGTTTGCTTGTGGTCATTGAATAGAAGTATAAGAATCTGAGGAAGCATGTTATACAAAGAAAATTATAGAATAGGGATTAAAAAACATTTGAGGCAATTGGAGTTAAGTGATTTACTACTCAATGCTGTACACCTAGTAAATGTCTGAGGCTGGCTTTGAATTCAAGAGAAGAGGGATTTATCATCAAATAATGTGAACTTTCTAGTTTGAGGTCTTTAAAGCATGATTGACTTTTTCCAAATTTTAACATTAGAAGAGTGTTCTTTGCACCAGAATCTTTTTGGTTTTATTTCTTATTATAAGGATTTGCCCCTTCTTGAGCATTTATTATACTGTGGTAAACTTGTGTTTGTAAAACTGTTGCTTTATTTCTAAAGCTCTGGTTATAATTGTGTCATCTTCCTGTATTTTTTTCTGAAATGAGAGTTAATGAATATCAAAGACTGGAAATTAATCCACCCTGGCTCATCGTTTAATACAACCTCTGAGGTTCATCACCTGCATGCAAATTGAATATGATCTTACTCTTCCCTAGCTTTGAGAGAAGGGATGTTGTAACAATGATCTCTTTAGTGAAATGCAATTTCAGAAAGGTAGATTTCTATGTCCTTATATACAAGTTCATGGCAGGATCATTTTCAGATATGCCATATAAGTAGTTAGATATTTGTGAATCTGACTGAATTTGAATATAGTCTAATTTATGAAATTAAGGATGGGGTGAATTATGAAAAAGATAATTTATATAATTCAGAATGTCATCATTAAATCATCTTCACTTTCATTTTAAGGAAAGTGACTATTAGACTTGTAAAAATAAGATCTGGAGATTTATTTTGAATGTTCTATCATTTGTTTATTTTGTGACACAACATGATTACCACTTTTTTTGAACCTTATTTCTCTCATTTATAGAATAAAGTGATAATACAGTACTTTTCAAAGGGGTTTTGTGAGCAAATATTTTCTAAAATTATACAATTGTAAATTAGGATTATTGTCATATACTTTGTTTGAGACAGGCCTCCATAATAACCCTATACCATATAATCCATTCTAAAGTTGTGAGTCAGAGACTACAATGTTCCAAACTAAAGATTACTCAGTTACTAGCAACAATGTTTACTGTTGTAGCCTGAGCTATTCACTGAATGGGGAAAGGGTGATGCTCTCCATGGTCTATAAACCCAAATGTCCAAGAATTGAACTCAAAGGACTATCATACTCCTACCTTTAAACATCTAGTATGTTATCCTTTATTGTTCTTAAATTATTTTTGAGTTCTGTCCAACTCTACCATTTAGGGTTTTGCTTAACAGAAATACTTGAGTGGATTGACATTTCCTTCTCCACCTCATTTGTCAGATGAGGAAACTGAGGCAAATAGGGTTAAGTGACTTGCTCAGAGTCACACAGCTAATACATTTCTTCTAATGAAATCAGGAAGTTGAGTCATTGTGACTTCAAGTCCAGGATTCTGCCCATTGCATCACTAACTGCCCCATACTACCAGCCTTTTAACTAATTTATAAATTGTATTACTACTAAAATTATAATTTAATCTATATCACTAATGTACTTGGCACAGAGTAAGTGTTTATTAAATCCTCTTCATTGATTAAGTCTTTTAATGTGTTCTCAATGCTTCGGAGAATAGTATGATAGAAATAGGCTTAAACAAAATCTATAAGCCTCTATAACAAATCTACATCATCATAGAGTCCAAAGTCTTACTCTCTCTAAACCAATGGTTTTAAAAAAATCCAAAGTGTCTCTACTATACTTATCAACTGTTCCACTCTGAACAAATCTAATCTTTTTTTGTATTTCAGTTTCTTCATCTGAAAAATGGGAAATAATAATAACTCACACATCTACCTCATAGGACTGTGAGGAAAGTAGTTTGTAACCTTAATTTATACACCAATATATAGAACTAATAAGTTTATTCAGCCTTAAGAACTTGAATGGTCAAGTAAAATGTCACTGAGGAAATAATATGTCATAGACTTTTAGAAAAACAATATCATGAGGTTTTATTGTAGTACTTTCTCAGGTCCCCCAACTTATTTCCTTGCCTTTTACAGCTTTTAAAATTTTTGTGACAGAAGTGAACACAATTATTTGGGGAAAATGTCTCTGTGTGTCTGCCAGAAAACATAATGCAGTGGTTGTAGCGGGGTACCACAATATCCTGGCATTCCAGGAAGCTAGAGCTGCACTGCACTGGTGAATTCTAAATGCTCTGAAGCAGCCCAGTCACTCTGCTTTTCTAAAAAGTGATCTCTAGGGCCGAAACAAATCAACCCCCCCGGAAAATCTCCTAGTGCCTTCATGCTTCTCAGATCTGGGAGTCTTTTCAAAAACTGATTACATCTCTTCAGCCAACTTAGCATATTGATTGTGGTCACTGCAGACAAAAGATTGAGCCCATCATATTCATACAGTCTCAGACTGGGTATACCCAAAGCACAGGGTCTTTAAAGTTCCAGAAACTTTTGACCTCTTTCACCACACCTACAGAATCATAGCTTTTGACTGGGTCAAATAATAGCTGTCTTACCATTTTTTTTTTATTCTTAGAGACCCCAGCAAATAAATACTAAGTGGATTAAAATTAGTGAATATTCAAGATCAAATTTCTCTTCTGAGAAACTTGCAAGAGTATTCAGAGTAAGAAAAATAAGTAGCAGGTGAATAGGAGGACAGTAAAATTGATGAAGGAGAAGAAAGAAAAGAGAATATCTCACCAAGTGACCCCAGAGGTGAAGAAAGACTGGTACAATCTACAGGGTATACTTATTCACTTGGTTAAAAGCATCCTCTCTTAGATAATCAAAACAAAAATTTTTGACTATTTGCAGCTTAATCATGATGCCAGGATACTAATAATCAGAACTAATGTTCATATATTTTTATTTATTATAGTAAAGTAGAATGGATAGAGGATGGCCTTGGAGTCAAGAAGATCTGAATCCAGATCTTGCTTCTAAGACCTATTTGTTTTGTGATCCTATTCAAGTCACTTAAATGTTAGGTTTTACCTGCTAAGTTACAGACTGACTATGATCTTATCTGGTAGTGGAAGATTCTCATGCTGATGAAATTTGATTAATAAATGTTCTTGGAGGAAAAAAGTTTCTTTCAACAGAATTGAATATGGATGGGATTAGGAATAGTTTTATCCTTCTTAGTGATAGGTCTGTAGTAGTACTGATGAAGAATGTAGTAGCTCCTCAAACATAATTGATGGAGAAGACTAAGATCTGGGTTTCTTCTAAGAGGGAAAAATGTCTTATACTTTGTCAGTTGGGCAAGATTACAGAGATCTTGTGTATATGTATGCTTATATGTGTGGATGAGGGAAAGGGAGGAAATACACAATTATTGAATGATTGAATTATTAATTTAAAATATTATAGTAATATTAAATAATATTTATGTAGCATGTTAATGTTTGTAAAATGCTTTATGAATATTATGTCACTTTGTTCTCATAAAAGTTCTGGGATTAAATATTATAATTTCCCACATTTTACATTTTATGTAAAAAGTTGTGACTTGCCTAGAGCCACACAATAAATATCTGAGGATGGATTTAGATTCAAGTCTTCCTGACTTTACGTTTAGCATTTTGTTCATGTTACTATGGACTAAGTGCTGTTTTAGAATTTCAAATACAAATGTAATGCAAGCTCTGTCCTATCACCTCTTTTGTATTGACAGACTGAATTCCTGGAAAATGACTGACTACATCTCCCTTAGTTCTCTAGGGGTGACACCAAAGGACTATGGATTCCTTTCTAATGCTAACAAACCCAATTTCCCACTGTGGTGTTTCCCCCATTGGTTAGTAGTTAATATAAATTAGATTATAAACTTAATTACTTTTTAGAAATATATATTTTCTAGGGCAGCTATATAGCACAGTGGATAGAGCACTGGCCCTGGAGTCAGGAGTATCTAAGTTCAAATCTGTCCTCAGACACTTAATAATTACCTAGCTTTGTGACCTTGGGCAAGCCACTTAACCCTATTGTCTTGCAAAAAAAAAAAACTAAAATAAAAAGAAATATATATTTTCTAAGATGGCATAATGCAGTACAATTGGGACAAAGCATGCTCCCAAACAGGAGTATGTTTTCCCATAAATTCATATAGAATAAAGAATCAAGTGGGCTCAGGCTTAACACACATTTAGCAAAAAAGTGGTACCATAGACTCCTGGAAGACTTTCAGAGGGGCCATTCCTTCTTTTATGAAGATAAAATCCTCATCAAGTTCCTCACTGGCATAGTATGGCTTTCAGCTGTCCTCTGTGTAGAATTTTGCTCAATCTGATGAGTTTGTCATGTTCCAATGCATCCTAGATCAAAAGGAAAATCTAATCCTACAGAGAATCCCAAGGGCTCTACCCACAGCAATTACAGAGTTGAACTGCAAGTTACCCTTAACCCGTAATTAACTAGCAAATAAGGTTCCTAGATCAGTATTTTTTCCTTTCCTCAGAGTTCAAGGGGTAATCCTAGGTTTGGGAATTATTTCTCTAGTACCATCACTCAGGATCCTCTATATGGTATGTTCCTTTAGTACTATATCCCTTAGTAATATCATTCTAATATGTAATTAATTAACTAATTGATTTTTCCTCCATATCAATTAACTCAATATTTTACAAAGGGATTTTTACTGAGAAGATACAACAAGAAATTAAAAACCAGAGCCTCCCCATAATTGAGGGCAAGCACTCCATTCTTAAATATTTATTTGGTCTGTAATGCATCAGACTCAAAATTAAAGTGATTACTAAAAAGCTCTCCCATCATAAGTTTGCTTTTGATTGTGGCAAGTCATTGGATATTTGCTATTGCTTATAATACACTATATCTGGGCTGCTGGGTTGATGTCCTTTGCATATAGGTCAGGCAGGTCACCAGTTTTAAAATTTCCCATGAAGGGGTAGAGGGTGACAAAGAGACTGAAGACTTGATTCTCCCCTTTTTTTCTCATCACAGTACCAATCCCTCCCACCTAAACCAATCCCTCTCAAGGTGGACCTCTTACTAGATTCTGAATTGATTTACTAGTTATGTCTCAAATTAATGCTTTTGAGCTAGTAATTAATTCAGTAGGGACATTCTTACCTGATGAAGCTATCAGGACAGGATAGCTTGTTAATTTATCAATGATTTAAGTAAACAAGATAGTCTTTCCCCTCAAGGAATTTACATTCTAACTGGAGAAGATAATACATATTGGGAAACTGTGCTTAGGAAGAAATATTTTAAACAAGGAAAGTCAGAGATCATGAGCATAGGGCAAATGACTGACTTGTCATTTCCAGATTAAATTTGATTAAATTGCTGTTCATGGAGCTAGAGTTAGAATTGGTGGGTGGGGTGAGTTGGAGGAGTTTCATATCCGAAAATAGAGAGGATCCTTCTCCCTGAAGAATCCAAAGGGCTAAGGAGTAGAAAGACAAGAGAAAAAAAAATACCTTGTTTGGGATATTTGGTGTTTTATTTTAAAATCTCACCATCAAGTTTGTAATTAAAGGAAAATTGTTGCTGAAATATATCCCATTTACGAATGAATATTTCCCTAAATGACTGTCAAATAACCACCATCACCATGTGCTGACCTCAAAAATCTTCTCTAAATTGAGGAAACCTATATATAAATACACACACATTTATGCTTAAGAATTTATGTTGTTAAAGCTAATCAGAAATCAGAGAATGCTGCGGTTTGTATCCTGGCTCTCCCATGTAGTATTTATATGATGCTTGGCAAGTCATTTCCCCTGCCTAGGTCTGTTTTCCTCATCTTAACCATGGTCTCAGTTCTGAAAACCAATGAAATAGAACTGGGATCCTATTCCATTATCCCTAGCTGGGGTATGTAAGTGACTTGGGCCTTATTTGCACATTCTAATTTTTTACTCAGTTGATATGTAGGGCCTTTCTGACTCAAAAACTGTGATCCTAAAAAGTAATATTCATCTACTTTTAGTTCTAACAGAAGAAAATAATTTGTAAGAGTTTTGTGCTTAGTTCTAACTGCTAAAAATAATTCTGATCCATCTCTCTTATGCCCTAGTATCAAATATTACTAAATTCACCAATATTACAAGGTACTTAAAATCTAAGTTCCTCATAGGGATAAAGGTAGTTGACAAAAAGTGCATTGTCCAGTAGCAGGAACTGTTTGGATTTTGTCTCTCTTTTCCTGATGGCTTGTAAACATTAAGTGCTAATAAACTTCAATTTAATATTTATTATTATTATTATTATTATTACATCATTCAAAGCAAAGTTTTGAAAATGTATGCATTGGGGCATGAATTTGTCTTTGCAAGTGAAAACAAATTTTTTTTTTGGCAAGGCAAATGGGGCTAAGTGGCTTGCCCTACGTAATTATTAAGTGTCTGAGGGAGGATTTGAACTCAGGTACTTCTGATTCCAGGGCTGGTGCTCTATCCACTGCACCACCCCACCACCCCAAAAGCAAATATTTTAATAAAATACTGTGATTGTCCTCAAAAGAAGTTTCTGGTTGTCTATTTGGGCACTTTATTTTCGAAGACAAGTGGTGAAGTTTAGATTGGGGTTCAAATCCTGATTTATTTTCTGCGTGACTTTGTCAAGTCATTTAACTTCTCTTGGTCTTGGCTTCCATAATTGTGAGATAAGGGTATTGGAATAGATGACCTTTAAGCTTCCAATGAACTCAAATTTATGGTCCTATTGTTGTATGATAATGAAGCCTTGAAAAGTTGGTGTAAAGAGGGAAGAACCTTAATTTTTAAGATTTGGAAAGGATTTTAAGGCTTCATTATCACATAATCATAAGATTATATGTAAGTTGTTGTTGAGCTGTTTTTTTAGTTTTTTCCAACTCTTCCTGACCTCATTTGGGGTTTTCTAGGTAAAGATACTGGAGTGGTTTGTCATTTGCTTCTCTAGCATATTTTACAGATGCATGCATGTATTGGCTATGTATGTTTGCTTATGGAGATTCTGAGAAAACAGTGATGGAGTACCTTACGTTTTTAAAGTAAATTTTGACAAGACTAAATCATGGACTCAGTCAATCAGACACTAGTTTGAAAATGTTTCATCTGATCAGATAAGTATCATATTTAGGCTAGGAACTAATGAAACCACTTTTTTCAGTAGTTTTATAAATAAGATACCTATAATAATGTTTTTTCCCAAGTAGTGTCTCTTTGACTTGCTTCTTCGCATTGACTTTATGTAGTCCATGTGTAAGTTGTGCACTGAGCAGGACTCATGCTAATGAAAGATCAAGAACAGAAAGGAGCTGTCCATTTTCATGCACACCACGTGCACTAATTGAATAAATAGCATAATTCACCATAGGCTGAAATAAGGTCACCCAGCCTTTTCTCAGAAACTCAAGTGTTATTTGAACCATCACATTTTGACAGCAAAGAGAAATTAAAATGACAAGCCCAAGACTCAAGCTAAACTGTGTCCATAATATTTCTGTTATACATAATGTAACCTATATGAAACTGGATTTAAACACAGAGTTAATCCTAAATGATGTCTTATTTTGAATTCATTTAAATAAAATCCCCACAAGGAAAATATGCACACACATATACACACAAAAAAGGCATGTAGTCAATATTTTATTAATTAAAACCTAGAACTGGCAGTCCCCTCTCCAACTCGTTGCTCCTCTTTAATTGTCAGTAAGTGACTAAGCACTGTCCTAAGAATAATTTAACAGGCAATTTCCACTTACAAGTAGGCTACATTCCAAAAGTCTGCTTATAAATCGATTGTATGATACTTAAAAAGTATTCTCCTACAGAAACAGAGCTATAAAGGATGGTTAGGTAGCCCACAAAAGCTTATCTAATAAGTAAAATGATTAAAAGCTTACATTTATTAACTATAAATTTTTTTCTTTGAAAAATTTTGTAAGGTGAACAAGGTCAGTATTACTATTATCATTTTTTAGATGAGAAATCTGAGGTAGGAAAAAGGTTAAGAGAGCTTGCCCTAAGGTCATGTGGTTAAATGACAGAGACAAGTTTTGTACATCAGATCAGGGCCTCCAAGTTACCATGCTTCCTCTTTTAGGAAGTAGTAATAGTGACTCTGAACTCTTAAGTATTGAAGTCTACTGAAATATGGCAAAAGGGGGAAGGAGAATACAATAGAAAATCATATATTTCTTGTGCCACTAGCGGAGAAGCCCAGTGGTAGTGGCAATGATGAAGGAGCTTATATACTGTCAACTGATCTATCTTTACATATGAACACATAATATATTCATGAGTATATTGTGTGTGTATGTATATTTATATGCCTGGCTAAACATGAGTAATAATTATAAATGCATAAATATGAATAATTCCTATATTTAGTGATCTTGGACACAAAGTGTATGGTCATAAAATGGCACACTACAAGAGGGATGAACTTTGAGTCAGGATGATTTGAGTTTGATTCCTGTGTTAGATGTCAGTCAACTTTGTGACCTAGGGACCCAAGTCACTTAATCTTTTCAACCACAGATCCTTCATCTGTGAAATAAGGATAATAAAAGTCCTTATTTCTCAGTGTTGTTGTAAGGATCAAACAAGGCAGCAAATGTAAAGTTATTTGCGAACTTTAAGCACTATATAAATGTTGGCTAATAACAAGAACAACAATAGTAATAACAATAGAAAATAGTGAGATTTGTGGACATTTTTCTTATCCATTTGGTCTTTGGGGACCAATTTGCTGGTACTGTTTAAATTAGTTACATGGAAAGCTGTGCTTTGCTTATAGTTGCTCAAGTTTGACCTCTTGAATTTTAGAAAACATTATGGAATTAGAGAGAAGAAGAAACTTTTAGACGCAAAATTGAATGAAAAACATTTCATGTAACTTGACTAATTTTGACAATCTCAATTTTTATTTATAGGAATTTAAGTTTGATCGCTTTGTAGAAAATGGCAAGAAGAAAACTACCTTTTTCAAAAGGGGCCAAGAGGTGCCATATTTCCTAATTCCATTTGGATCTGGAATCAGCAAATGTCCTGGTCGATTCTTAGCAACACTTGAGATCAAGCAGTTACTGGTTCTCTTGTTCATGTACTTGGATATAGAATTAATTGATGACAAACCTCAAAAATTCAGGGATTCTCGCATTTTTCTTGGCATACCACCTCCTCAGTCAGATATTTCCTTTAGGTACAAGCTAAGATGTTAAAAAGGGGGTGAAAAAAGACATCTGCCCCCAAATAGTCATGTCTTTCTTCCCTCCTCTTTTTTTGGGGGGAGTGTTGATAATTTTTTTGGAAATGAAATTGTGTTTTTCTCCTTTTTAATTTTTTTTAAACATGCTTTCCTAGTAGGGGGTGTCTTCATTCCATGATCTGTCCAGTAAAAAATATAGTCCAGTTCCATAGCAGGCATTATGATGTCAAAACATCCTAATGGGTGTCTCATTTCCTTTCTCAATTGACTAAGTTTAGAATGTTGTTCAATGTCTTAACAATATGTATAACTTTAAGACTGTATCTACAATATGATAACATATTATTGAAGAATTTATGAGGTCTGGTTCTTAAAGACAATGTGTGACAGAATCTATAATAGAACTATGAGTATTCAGACACAGAAGGGAGAAAACATTAAAATGTAGTTCTGTTAATCAATGTGAAAAGTCCCCCATGAATAGTACTGGAAAATTATGTCAGCAGTGAACTCTACCAAAAAAAAAATTTTAAAGACTCAAGAAAATATTTAATTTGTGAAATTACATGAAAATCTGGGTATGCTTTCATTAAATGGGTTCTGAGGATTAAGTGCTTCAATTTCATGTTAATATTTCATCATTTGAAAAATGTTCCTTAGTGCTTTTTTTGTTGTTCATTCATAACCAACTTTTTTTGACTCCAATTGGAATTTTCTTGACAATGTTGGAATGGTTTTCCATTTCGTTCTCCAGATCCTTTTACAAATGAGAAAACTGATAAAAATAGGGTTAAATGTTTTGCCTAGAGTCACACAGCTAGTTAAGTTTTGATGTGAGGCTGGATTTAAATTCAGATTTTCCTGACTTCAGACCTAGCACTAAAGCCACTATTTCACCTAGCTGCCTATTGCTTTCTATACTACATACAGCTCAATAGAACAAAGTTTATTTTTTTCTAAGATCACTTAGTTTAAGTGAGAGCTTAATCTTTGTTTGTATAGGACAACAAAGGGACAATGATCTCAGTGACTGTTCAGCACATTAGAAATTGCTTGATTGTTGGAGAGAATACTGATATCACTTCTTCACTGACTGTAGGCATCACTGTTACAGGGTCTGCAGTGAAATGTTTTGTCCTTTATCCTTATGCATAACTACTTGTTTCCACTGAAAGACAATGTGAAGAGAAATTGAGAATTTTATTCTAAACATTGCACTCTTTGGGACCTAAATGCGGTATATTTGTAGAATTATTTGATTCATTTTGAGTTATCGTGACAAATAGTGCCAACCCTGAAACATGTTCCTCATTTCAGATTCCTTATTGCCTCTGGCCTCCCAAAACAAATGACTCAAAACAAACAGGCAAAGCCAAGAAAATTGTGGTGAAAATGCACACTTTGGCAGTTATTAATCACTTTATTCACAGACTCATTGAGAGTTAAAATAATAAAAATATTATGGCCACCTAAGATGAGAATGTTAAGGCTTCAGAGCTAAAGTTCCAGCACCCATACTATTACAGCTAGGAAATATAGGATAGACAAGTCCCAAAACTGAAAATGGGGCTTCTGACTCCAAGTTCATACTAAATGATATAAAATTGTGCACATCAAAGCCTCATTAATTAAGACTAATGGAGACAGTGTGTGATTTAATTAATGAGTTGGATTTGAAGTCAAGAATACTTGGATTCAATTTCTACCTTAGACATTTATTAGTTGTGTGATCCTAGGTAAATCAGTTCAAAAATTTCATGAACAAAATCAATGCAGTCAGAATAAGAAGAGAAGTTATTGACTGAAAAAAAGTGGCATTATATATCCCTGAAAAGCATCTGATATCAAGATGAAGTGGCCATATTCTCTAGTGGATCCGTGCTTTAAGAATATGAACAAACAGTTCAAAAAAGATTTACAAACTATTAACCTTAGAAAAAAATCACTCCAAAACAATAAGAATAAAAGAAATAAAATCAAAATACCTCCAAAGCTTTATCTCATACCCACAAAATTGACAAAAATGGCAAAAAGAAATAGTCAATGCTGGAGAAACTATGGAAAAGTAGGTATAATGATATCTTGTTGGAAAAGCTGTGAATTAACCAATTGTTCAGGGGGGGGAAATGTGGGAATTATGCTAAGAAACTAAGGAATCATTGCCTTTTATCCTAGAGGTTCTACTACCAGACATATAGTCACAGGTGTCAAAAACAACCAAAAAAATGCAAAGCTGAACTGTGTAGTTTTAAAAGCATTGGAAACAAAAATATCCACACTTAAATGGACATAAATTGACTCAACAAATCATGTAGGAATGTAATGACTTATTGTTGCACCATAAGAAACTGTGACTATGAGGAATTCAGAGAACCATGGGGAGGGGAGGCAGAAATGAAGTAAATGGAACTCTATCAATAATATATACAATGACTACAGTATAAATGGGAAAAATATTGAATGCTCTGTAATTATAATGACTAAGCCTGAGTCTGAAGAAGTGATAAGAAATTGTACTTCCCTCTCCTCTTTACTGACGTGAAGTGCTATGGAAGTAGAAAATTAAATGTGCTGTCAGATTCAGTTGATAGATGTGTTGATTTATTTTGCCGAACTGCTTTTTTCCTCTTTTTTATTCTTTGTTGCAAGGAATAGCTATCTATATAGGGAAGTAGAAAGATATATTCACAAAATATTAAGAAAAATTTTGAAGAAAACCTTATACTTTGTATAAACAGAAATTAATAAGACAATATTATTAACTATTAACCATATGATATTTTTATTATTCTGTTAAAGGAAGATCAAAAAACCATTTGGTGTTTTATATGACTAAATTAATTTGTAAATAATAAAGATGAATTTCTTTTAAACTATTTTGTAATTCTCATTTTGTCCCTCCGCTTTTTCCACTCAGTCATTCCATTCCTGTTATTCCCCTTTAATTATCACAACCTTGAGTGAAAGAATTCTTTCCTATTCTTCTAGGCTGTGGTATGACAGACCTGGAATAGAATCAAGTTCAAGCTTGCTATTTTTTAGATGAGGAACCTGAGACTCAGAGGTAATTGTCCAAAGTCACCCAAGTAACAAATAGCAAGGTCAGAATTTGAACTTAGATCTACCAATTGCAGTTGGTTTGCTACTGTGACTCTTCTTCCATCCTCTAATCCTTTAATTTCTATAATTTCTGCTCCATACCCTTAACCCCCCCCCCCAACCCTGGTTAACTCCTATCACCTAACTCTTCCGCTCCTACTCTTGAGTGACTGAATTATACTTCCTACTAGTTGGAGCTAATCAAAAGTGAAATGGGCAACTTCAAGAGATAGTGGGTCTTCCCCCATTTGAGATATTCAGACAAAGATGGGAGGCCTCTTAGCAGGTATATTGTAAAGAGTATTCTTTTTCAAGTACATGTTGTTAGACTAGAAAGCCACTGAAGTACCTTTCAACTCTGTAATTCTGTGAAAATCCTGAAAGACATCACAAACTCTTTACCAAAATATTTATACTAGCCTTAGCTACATTTTCCATCTCTGGGAAAGTTATCACATTCTTCACAATAGTTGTTTCAACTTTTCCCCCTTTTACCTTCAGGCCCCAAAGGTAATCTCATCTCTACTTTACTGAGACAGTTGAGATCAACAGATAATAGTTATCCCTTCCACATAGTGAGGTTTAGGTCTGCAGCACCACTATGATATATGGCAAACGCATATAAAATTTTTTTTTGGTTCTCCTTTTGTACCAGAGAAGAAGTTTGAATGTTTTTTCTTCTTCTTTTCTGGGGCATTTACAGTATATTATTATAAAATTTGGGTTAAGTATTTGGTCATAGACTCTGTGTCATCTGTTGGCCTTCATGTGCCATCTTCAGTTTCCTCAAAACTCCCAAACATTCCTATTTTATTTCTTATGCCAACATGAGATATATGAAAAGTCAAAATGGGGAAGTCCCAATGTGGAAGGGATAGCTGAACACTCCTCCAACTTGCCTCTAAATTGCTTATTCCCTGTATCTATGTGCCTCCCCCTTCTTTCAAAGTATATTTCAGGTGCCACCTTCATCATCAAACCCTCCCTGTCTATCTTCCTTGTCTCCTCAAAATTTTCATACAACTCCACTTCAACACGTTCCTTGCAATTATCACATTTCTCCTTATGTCACAGTTATTTGTAAATGTCTTTCCCGTCAAAGTTCTCTAAGTACAAGGCCCTTGTCACGTAACTGTTCTCCTGTGTTTAGTATATGGTCTTAACAGGTACTTAATGTTTATTGAATTAAAGTGAATTTCAAGAATTCAGAGTAACTTTCCATTTTTTACCCCAGAATTAGTCTTGTTGTATAATTTTAACAAAATGTAATCCTGAAACATTTTTGTTGTGATTTTTTCCTTTTTAAAAGATCAGTGATTTTGTCACTATTATTTTATTTCTACCAATAGAGATCACAATCTGCCTCTCTCCCTTACCCCCAACACCTTAGTTAATGGTCTTCATAGTTAACATGATGGAGACATTAATTATGTTTCTTAATATTTAGCCAAACTAGTCTCCTGAGTTCAAACACACCATCCTTTTCTGACCATACTTGAAATAAATGCACTAACTGAGGTGTCCCATCTCAGGAACAAATTCTTAAAACTCATTCTTCTTAGCCATCAACTCTTGAGGGACTTTAAAAGATATCCCTTGAATCGTGATACTTGTCAGCAAAGAGTACAATGCAGTGTTTAGGAAGGCACACAATATTTCAACAAGCCATGAAGAAACTGCCAAACATTTCTGGAATTGTGAATGTGAACATACAGGTGATGGAAAAATAGATTTGGTGTCAGGAAGCGAAAGTATTATATGAATTTTGCAAAAGTTAATTGAGATAATCTACGGAGATAAAAATAGGTGTTAGATTAAGAAATTATAGCATGAATCTTTTTTCTTCCCAGAGATGAAATAAATATCAGTTGCAAAATCAAATACAAAATAGGCATGTTCTATTTTGTTTACTATTTTAAATTTTAAGCCATTCCCAAGGACCAAATATCAGTGATTTTCAAATTTTCATATTCCCTACTTCTGTTAAATCATTCAAACAACAGGAATAACCCTGCAACCATTGCAACAATGAAGTGACTGAGGAGCGAATGAGTTCCAGAAGACTCAAGGTGGAAAGATTTTGAAAATAAGTCAGGGGTAAGGGGGGGGCCAGCACTTTTAACCCAGCTATAACCTAGATCATCACCAGAATTCTCAGCAGCAGTTGGGAGATGGGATCTGGATTGGAGGACAGTGAGGAAGGCACAGAAGAAACTCATCCTTATGAGATTGGGGATCCTTGAAGCAATGCTAATGGGAAAAAAAATTTATGTCTACCCTGCATGTAGTTAGTGAGCCCTCATACTACAACTTGGGACTTTACAGAACTAGCATTTTGTCTTATATTAATTAAGAAACAATTTGCAAAGTAAAGTTATGACTCATACCAATCTTTACTTTCTAAACTGATAATAGATTCTGTAAGGGTGTTCTTGATTTTATTATCTAAAGAAATATATTATCTTATAGTGATCATCCTAATCATGCTCACTGATGAACTTAAATTTTGGTTGTAATTATTTTTTTTCATTGCCTTCTTTGAGTAAAGTTATAAGAAATGAAAAGTGAGCAACACTGTTTTGAACTGGAAATAAATTTGAAAACATAAAGATATTTATTTAGGTAGAGAGGAGGTGGGGAAATGTCACTAGTTAATAAAAATAATTGTTTACCTGAATAATTTTTATAATATTTTCTCCTGGTGTTTAAAATGACATTGTGTATATATAAATTTATGACAAAGAAAAGGAGCAGGGAAAAAATGTAGCTTTGGAAATTCCCAGGCTTTATGAGTGGAATGTCTAATTTTATTTTATTTACAAGAGGTAGTGAACTTAATTATTTGGAAAATATTGTCAGCTGCCTGAATGCCACTCTCCACAAATTGACTTTCCCAACCTATAATATGAACTTGAAAAGTGGTTGTATGGATACTTTTCTTGTAATTTGTCAACCTCCCCTCCAAAAACACTCTATTTTGTTACTTATATAACTTTCAACAGAAGGAAAGAAATATGAGTCATTAGGTAACAAGCAATACCTAATGTGCATACAAATAATGCTAGTCTGATTTTGTTAGTCTATAGGCACTGACAACCTGCTCTTCTGGTGGAAAAGTTGGAAAAGGGGGTTCATTAAATTTGGTTTATGGCTTCTTATAAATTATTGCCTTTTGTCTTTATGACACTATTTTTTTTCTTTATCTCTCCCCCTGCCCCCAAATGAACCTGCCCATAAAGACAAAACCAGGTAGAATAAAGGTCCTTGCTGACCTTTGGAAGATTTTTATTACAGTGTAAAATAACCAAACCAAAATAATATTTAGAGAACACTCAATAGCCATAGAGGTACAAACAGTTCATTAAGTGACTATCATTTAAAACACTATAAATATAAATCTCTAATAGATTAGTAATAACAACAAGTGAAGGGTCTTCTCAGGTATGTCCTGACAGACAATTTGGGATATGACACTATGACCCTTGACTTTCTTCAGAAACCAGTATGGGTTTCTGTTAATCACAAGGTCCTGCCTCTTTCTTCAGAGACACAGAAAAGGTCACTATTCCCTGCCCATGAGGGAAAGTGATTTGGACCATCTGTCAGTCTTCTTTTCTTTGTTTATGATACCTTTGAATCTTGAAATGATGTTAAAAAATTGAAAAAATAAGTGGGTAATTCAGAAAATGTATGTGTACTGTTAAAATTTTGTCTTATACAAACCACATTTATTAAAGCACAAAATTATTGATAGATGATGTCACAAACAACACTATAATAGTGGAAGGAAAGTTTGCAACTCTAAGTCACTCTCTCTAGATGGTTGGTTTTTTAAAGCACCTTAGTTTTTTTCTCTTGTAGTTTCTCTTTAAATGTCTGATACTGATAATTGCAAACATTATTTGAAATACAGCTTGCAATTTTTAAGTACATTACTTATTAAAATTTATTTTCCTGGTATATGTCATGCAACCAAGAAAGTAAAAGTCCCAAGAAAGATATCTGGATCATCTATCTTTTCCCATATAATTCTGACAATGTATACTTATTCTGAAGAAATAGAATACTGAAAAATACCAGGTATGGATATGTATCTGTGTCAATGTTCCAGTTATTTTAAATGGGTATTAAACCATGAACAAATGACACTAATAAAAGGAAATATTCAATAGCACACTGAGGAACATTCACCACAATATAACTCTCGATCTCTGAGAACCATCAACTTGTTATTTTAAATAAAATTCACTCACTGTCTGTACTATGATTATTTGACAGATTGGGAGACTACTAAAATGCCTTCCTCTTATCTTGGTAATGTTTCACAATTGTCCATGAGAAGAAAAAAATAATATTTGGAAGTACTTTCTTATATTTATATTTTGGCAGTCATTTTTAGAGAATTAAAAAGTATGCATTCAGCAGGACCCAGTATTTGGCAAGTATATAGTTCAGCAAACTTTTAAAAAAAGGAAATTCCCACAAGCTAAATAATCGATTTTAAAAGGAGCATTAACTGGCTAATGACAGCTGCATCTTACAAGATGAAGGTGTGAAAAATGGATCAAGAAATATAGACCTATGTATGCATGTATATGAAGTGTTCCTGCTTTACATTACAATACAGACTTTACAATATTACTTTCATAAAATTGTTCCTTATTTATATACTTAATTAAGAAATGGTTTGCAAATTTGAAAGCAAAGGAGGAGGGTAAATGTGTGTGTGTGTTTGTGTGTTCACACATGTGTAAATACCTCCTGCCTTTTCCATTCATTCTTTTAATATGGGAAACTGGTGCATAATTAGAACAATAGGCTTGAAATAAAGATTTTAAATGGAGGACAAGGGATAATCCTGACCCTAAACTTTAAAAACTACACTTTTGAAAAAGTATGCATTTTCAGATAATATTTCTGTACTTTCACAGGAGCAATTTTATTTTGATGTTTATTAAAAGCTGTAAGTCATCTAACTTCCTCCTATGGTATGGAGTATTTGTCAATTGAGAGATAGGAATGGATATGGACATTTAATAGTAAAATTCCTTAAAACATTTATTCAGTAAAAACCACACTTTTGGTAAAATCTGTAAACTTTTGTATTTTGAAATATTTGAAAATAATGCATTTTTTAAAAAAATAACCATGAACTTTATTCTTAAACTTCTGTAAGGCAAAGCAATTTTTGCTTTAGATAACCATTGACATACCATGTTAGCATTTGGTAAAGATGTTAATTTATGGTTGGCTAGCAGTTTATGGCTGTCAGTTTTTTCAGTTTGGTCTATCTTTGAAATCTATCTTGCCTTTTTATTTTAATCTGAGACAATTATATAAAGATATGGTTACATTTTATCTAAAATGTATCGTTCTGTTATAGCAGTTCAAATTATTCACACATCATAGTTCTTATATGTGCATATATGAATTTAAAAATACAGCAATAAAAGGCTTGAAACAGATCATAAATTTGCTTCATATTTTATTACATGTCTCTGAATCAGGTTGAGAAGACAAGGGCAACTATGATATTTGGAAAAGATTTAACTCTTTCGGAGAATGAGAAGATGAATAAAGTCAGGGTAGATAATTAAGGTAATTATGTACTTGGTCAAAAAGGCTGAAGTCCTTTGGGGAGCTTTTTTTTTTACCATTTAAATTGGGAAATGCAGATTTGGGGCAGTCCAATCTTTCTCTTGTGTAGGTTTCAGTATTCTTTAATCCCTATAATGCGAAACAGGGAGCATTCAAAGGAGAGGCAATCTTGAGGCACCTGGAATCCTAAGTTCTGCGTATTGGAGATTGCTGGTGCCTACTGACCCCCACTAACAGAAAATCCGGTAATTCAGGGGAATTTAGTTTATGCCGTACCTCAGGGAAGGTTAGCAGTTTCCCAGTTTCCCTTTTGTGCCAGTTTGTACAGAGAGCTTGGTGGGTTTCCCGAAGTCCGAAGTATGGCTTGTCTGCCCTGGTCCTCCTGATGAAGCAGACAGCTGTACGCCCTGGGAAATCCACTCTGGTGCTGGTTTTCTGGGGTGTGGAATCTTCTGCCCCAGACTTCTAGAGAGTTTGAGAAAAATGGAAAACCTCCCTAGAGTTTGATTTTTGTCCCGAAGGTACTTTGGAGAATTGAAAAGATACTCCATCTGCAAGAAGGGAAAAAGTTTTGCCAAGGGAGAGAAATCGGTCTGGGTGGAGCACACTTTCAAGAAAGGAAAAGAAAAAGAGAGAAAAGGTGCAACATTGACCTTCCCCAGTACCAGTAATAAGGCAGTGGGGAACCTGAGAGTAGTCTGCCAAGGCGGATCACATGGACCTCTATCTCTGTCTGCTAGGGCTCTGAGTGCAAAATGAGAAGCCTTTCCCTGGCTGAGTATGAGACCTTAAAGATTTGGCATCTGTGTGGAGACGAGAATAACACGCTTGGGAGAGGGGGTTTGTCTTCGAACTGGTCTTGTTCCAGAGCCAGTGTTAAACTTGATCAGATACTGTTCCTCTTTCCCGTCAACACCCGGTTACAGGAAATAATAATAATAATAATGATAATAATAATAATAATAATAATAATAATAATAATAAAGCAAAGTTTCACCAAAAAGGGGGGGAGGGGTGGGATGTTGTGAATGATAAGGCAGAGCTTTGGGGAGAATGGCTCCTTTATCTCAATCGAAACCACAGTAACCAAAAAGATAGTCATTGACAGAAAGTTGTTCGAGCACGTGACTAGTTTATTCTGACCACTGCATTTTAATTCAAAAGAAAACTTATTTATGTTTCTGATGTTTACATGGAGCAATTTAATTACTTTTAGAGGCCGGCTAGAATTTCCTCCCCGCCCCCCAGCTCCAGCCCTGTCACAGTTTCATTAAAGGTTTTAATAGGAAAACTCCTTTGATCAGGATTCATTATCTCACTCTTTCCATGCGCACAAGTTCACTTACCCATTCACTTGCTCACTTACTCATTCCAGCAGATCCGCTGCTGCGAAGCGCTGCTAGCAGGAATGTGAACTCTCATAATTATTTTTCAAAGTCTGGGAAGTGTATTATCCCTTTTTCTAGTGGTAATTAGTTACCATAGCATCTAATACGCAAATGTGCCCAGAGCACACCATTAACAGTTAAACGGAGGGTTCAATTTAACACATGATTATATCTTTCATAAGTCATTACATTGGAAAAGTCAATGTCACTCATGCTGGGGCAATCTCGGGATTCAGGGATGGGGTGGGAGTGAGGGGCACTGACCAGAATTAAGGGGGAAGAAAGACAACCCTGGGGAATTCGAGGGGAAGAGATTGTGATTCTAAGAATGGATCCCGGCACTCCTCATATATGTAGGGCGCTGTAGGTATCTGTGATTTGGAGTAAGAGGACCTAGCATTAAAAGAAAATGCCGGACAAGATTTCAAGAGGATATTGAGTGACTAATGGAAGCATTAAAAGATAAATGCAAACACAACCCCGCACAGGGGGAGGGAAAAAGAGGAAGGGAAGCAAG
Organism: Macrotis lagotis; assembly: GCF_037893015.1. NCBI lineage: Eukaryota > Metazoa > Chordata > Mammalia > Peramelemorphia > Peramelidae > Macrotis > Macrotis lagotis. The sequence goes on from NC_133666.1 coordinate 413,948,588, forward strand.
AGAATTGTTATCCAAACAGATCAACTTGTAAGTCTTGGTAAGTGATGATGTAAAAGTTGAGACTTGATGTCAATGCTTAAATACAGAGAGTGATCTGAGGTGATGTGAAAAGCCAGACTGGTCTTCTGGTCAACTTCTTCTCTCTCAACTCCTAAGATTAAAAATAAATTAATTAATATCTAGATTAACCCCTGATGAGATGTGCCTTGTGGAAAACAGAGCCGCCTGGCTGGAGCAATTCTTTTCTAGGTTTCTCTTCAGTTTAACATGACACCTGGACAGCCCCGCAGCAATCCGGTGGATCCACACAAGGAAACACTTTCCCGAGAAAATATCATTATTATAGTTGGTTTAAACAAACCTACACTTTAGGTTGTTTCCTAGAGTATGAGGCACTTGCTTCTCTAGAACATCTTATGCCGCAAAGAGACAAAATATCTGAGCTTCAAGTCTAAAAGAATAAGAGAAGAGTTTGAGAGGAAGGCACTTTTTAACTTAATCCTTCGCTATCTTCAATAACAGATGATGCCGGGGGAACTTTTTTTTTCCCTGAAAGGGAGGAGGGGGAGCAAAGGGGGCGGAACTAAAAGACAGGAGTTTAAAGTACCAACTTACTCCAGGTCATTCCAGCTTTAATGTATTATTGAAAGAGCCATATGCAAGCAACTTCTTGGGTTGGAAAAGTTCATTTTTCTGAAATTAGTGAAGAAGAAATAAAGGTGACATTATTATTATTTCTTATAAAATACTTTTCTTATAAGCTATTCTGACATCTCAACACAATACCCCCCCATAATTGCCTCCTCCCCCCTTCCCCCCCATATCTTTCATACCCCTGGGACTATACGGGGAGGGGGGCGGAAGAGGAAATCTTTTTTCTTCTGAAGACTGTGATTTGTTATTCGCTACAATTTCTAATAGTAATTGAGCAGCATCATGACTACAAGCGAAATATTTCAAGGAAGGCTTCTTGTAATGAGAAATATTAAGCAGTAAATCTTGCAGCCCGGTGTGTCCCCTCGCTGTTAATATGCAAGGGGGAAAAGAAGGCCGGCTGGTGGTGACTGCGGTTAATTCCTAATCAGAATGATGGACAGCAGAGACAGAACAATACAAACTAATGGCTGTGTTGCTGATCACTTTACCCCTTGATTAAAGACACCCAATTATGGCGCAGAACAGTGTCGTAATTATGTTCCTTAATCACATCCAGGAGGTTTAATTGCCTTAACGATGTGTTTCATTAAATGAATTTAGGTATTATAGTCGACAGTTTTCATACACAGTTGTTTTCAAATTAACATAATATTAGACATCGTCATGGAAATTGTTTTAATAATCATAATTAGACGCACCCAGGCTTTGTCTGGTAAATGTTGAGAGACCGGTCTCCTTGCGCCTGGGGGCTTCTCTGCCCACCCCTGTCTGGGCTTCCTTCCCACAGCTCCGTGGCCCTTTACAGTTATGTTTCCTGAAAAGTTACAGGTTCTGATTAATCTTTTTTGATAGCAACTGGAGCAGAAAAGATTGCACTCTCCTCCCCTACACCCCTATTACATTTGATGGTATTTAGGGATATCATTAAGAGATGAGGTTTAAACAGACCCAATAAAGGTAGCATATTGGGTCCAGATGAAACACAGTAACATCATCACCACCATCACCATCACTGTCAGGACCACTACCATAAAAAGAAAGTCATCTGTATTTGTGATCACTACTGAGGAACAGATGGGTGGCCAGACAAGCTTTTCCTTTCCCAGGCCCTCCAGCTCCCACCCCCCACCTCAGCCTCCACTACCGGCTACAAAGACTCCCTCAATATCACCACTAGTCAGCTCGATGTTCTCCCTGAACACCATCCGTTGAGTTCATTTATATTTATTATTTAACCTGATTGATTCTCTTGGCGTGAAAAGAGATGGGTGAGAGTAAGTTACCCAGCCTCTGAGAGACAGAATCCCTCAGACTCTTGACACTTACTCATTTGGGGATCGAAACAGTAAAATCCTCGAAGAAAGTTTAACTCTGGCAGTTGTAGGAGTAAATGGGAAACTTAACAGCTTGGGACTTACTTCTTTCCTCCTTACAAGCATGTAATGTTTCAATTCTCCTTCCCAAGAGTTAAAGTTTCTCCTGGTCCTTTTAGTTCAGGACCCAGGAATTTTTTTCTGTCTCATAATTAACCCCATTTAACTTTTTTTTTCCTTCAGTAATTCAGTCCAGTGATGCTTAAACAGCTGAATGATATTAATACTCATGTTACCTGCCAAAACTTCAGTTTCACCTAACCTGAAACTCCTTTTGGGGGGTGTGGGGGTGTGGAGGGGAAGGATGGTGGTCATTTTCAGGCTAACTACCAGGGGGGAAAAAAAGAGAGATGTGATTTCTCCTTCCACAAAGCACAGCATCATAAAAATGTTTGTTCAAAATATTTTAATAAAGATTCTTTCTGACATAGATACACATACAAATGATCATACATAGCTGTCATATTCTGATTGACCTATTTAATATATATCACTCTTTACACAACCACGACCTGCCAACAGAGCCAGCATGACTCTTAGTTTACCATTCCCCTGACAGACTGAGTTTGCATTATCTGTAAGGAATGGAAAATAGCAGGGCTTATTTTTTTTAAGAGATCTTCTTGATTTTCAGTTGGCAGAGAGGCAGGTACCCAGCCATGCAAACTAAAACTGAAAGCTCACTTTGGATAAATAGCTTTTTCTTGCTCTTCCTTAGTTTTATTTTATTATTATTTTATTATTTTTTTAGAAAAATAACAGAAAATTCACACCTTAGGCAAACCAAACGTCTTTAACTTAAATAATCTTCCACAGTTAAAATAAGTTTTATACATATTAAAAGGAATTAAATTAGACCTTCTAAAATGCACAGCACAGCCTGGAAAAAAAAATATTTGCTTGGCAATGTTTTTACTTAAGAGGATCTATTGCTGTGATGCCTTGTAAAAGTAAATTGCTATTTCCCTTTTAGAATGCAAAGAAGAATCCCCTTTCAAAAAGTGATCAATTCATTCAGTAATTAAGAATACACCTTTCCTGTAATTTTTGGACTGAAGCAATTTATTAAAGCTCAATTTAAATACAGGGATGATGCAACTGAAAAAAAAATCCAGATGACCTTTCATAAACCTAAGCAGCTTTGATACATTAATATTTCTGTTTATAGCTGTTGGCAAATAAACCTTTTAAACACTTGGCACACAGTATAAGTTAATCCATAAAACAGAATTTTAGAGGCATTAAAAAAAAAACCTGCACATAAGACCCCCGTGACCTAAACACATGATAAATACTGTTGGTGTAAGAGGGGTCCTTGTAGAATAACAAATAAATATCATGTATTGTTCTACATCATTGCAAAGTGGAAAGTAACAAGGTGCACATAAACATTTAAAAATGCAAAATATTTTCAGCCACACGAGTCTTTTAAAGTCACTCTCCCTAAAACTTTGCATTTTCACAGGATTAGAGTTCAGAGACAATAAAAAATACAAGTCTTTCATAGCAACGCGTTAAGTCTTTTTTTTTCACTTAAATAAGTCTACTTTTCAAGTTTTTCTCCTGGCTCAGAATCAAAAATTATTTTCAAGTGCCCTTTCTGATTTGTCTGAATGAATATTCGGTCTGCCGCCCCACCCAACCCCGACCCATAAACCCCTCAGTCCTAACCAAATTCATAATTATTAGTAGGATTAGTGTTTTTTTCTTTAAATAAATCGTCTTTCCCCTGTTTAATAACTGAGACGCTATTTCTCAATTCCCACCGAGAAGACATTACTTAGATGGCATAAAAGTCACCACTTTTTAATGAAAAATAAAGCCGCCCTCCTCTCTCTCTCTCTCTCTCTCCCCCGAGGATTCTGCGTACCCCATCCCACAGTTGCCCTCCCGCTGCGTCCCCCACACACCCCCCCACTCAAAAGAAATCCCCGGAGGCTCCGCGGAAGTTCGGACCAAAGTCCCGCTGCTCCCCCACGCGCTTGGCTCTTCTTCGGTGTGGGGTCACCGTTCCGCTACTACGGGGGGCGCGATGAGGAGGGGAGGGGGCGCCGCCCGCGCGCCTGGCTGCAGCGTCCGGGGGGCCGCCCTGGCGCTTAAGGCTTCTCCGTGCACTGTTTGCAGAGGCTGGAGGAGACGCTGTTGAAAAGCGCGCACTTCTCCGGGCAGGAGGCGGCCGGGGGCAGCCCGGCGCTGAAGGGGTAGCCGGCCGCCTGCTCGTAGGCGCCCAGGGCCGGGTGCAGCGCGGCGGCGGCGGCGGCGGCGGCGGCGGCCGAGCTGGGCAGCGAGGCGGCCGAGATGGCCTGGCCCTGGTTGAGGTAGGCGACCAGGCGCCGCATCTCCTCCAGGGCCTGCGCCTGCATGAGGATGTAGTTCTTGGCCAGCAGCAGCGTGGCGATCTTGGAGAGCTTCCTGACGGAGGGGCTGTGCGCGTAGGGGATGACGGCGCGCAGCTCGTCCAGCGCGTCGTTGAGGTCGTGCATCCGCCGCCGCTCGCGGGCATTGATGTTGAGGCGCAGCGCCTTCTGCTCTTTGGACTTCTTGCTGCCGCCCGGGCCCCCCGGGCCGCCGCCGCCGCCCTGCGGGTGCCCGTTGGGGCCGGCCTCGGCCGCCTTGGCGCCCCCGGGGCCCGCCGCGCCGCCGCCTCCCGGGGGCGCCCGGGGCTCGGGCCCCCCGGCGCGCGGCAGCAGCTCGCAGCGCCCGTCGCTGTCGTCGTCGGGGCTCTGCTCGCCGCCGCTGCTCTCCGCCACCGAGCCGCGGCCGGCGCTCTCGCCGTACTTGAGGCACAGGGCCGCCCCGGCGGGCAGGCTGTTCAGGCTGGGGTCGCCCCCGACTCCGGTGGAGCCCACCAGCAGCCCGGGGACGCCCACCCCGCCGCCGCCGCCGCCGCCGCCGCCTCCTCCTCCTCCTCCGGGCGGCGGCAGCAGCAGCCCTGCCCCCTCGGGGTCGGCGGGCTCGAAGCAAGCCAGGGGCGAGGAGGAGGAGGAGGACGACGCCTGGCGGTCCCGCGGCGGCGGCAGCGGGGACGGAGGCGGCGGCGGCGGCGGCGGCGGCGGCGGCGGCGGCGGCGGCGCCAGAGTCAGGTCCATCCCCGGGGGCGTGGAGCGGAAGGCCGCCTCCAGGCGCTTGGCCGAGCCGGCGCCCAGGCTCTTGTGCAGGAACGGGTCCTCGTCGGCCGCGGCCGCCGCGCCCAGGTGCAGCCCGCGCTCCATGGCCGGCCCCCGGCCGGCGGCCGCCCCGCCGGGCCGCGGCTCCCCCTCAGCCCGGGCGCTCCGCGGCTCCCCCTCAGCCCGGGCGCTCCCCTGCTCCTGCGCCGCCGCCCCGGGCGCTCGCTCGGCCCCGCCGCCGCCTCGTCTCCAGCCGCGGCTGCCGGGGGCCGGAGCTCACCGCGTACCGCGGCCGGGCATGCTGAGGGCGAGCCGCCGCCGCTGCCCACCGTGGACCCGGCTCGGGTTCACCTCCAGGAGACTCCGGGCCGGTCCGCCTCCTCCTCCTCCTCCTCCTCCGCCGCCGCCGCCGCCGCCGCCGCCGCCGCAGCCCGGGGAGCCTTTTACATCATTATCTCCGAGGAGGCGATTATGAAGAAGACTCGCCTGTGGGGACGCAGCTTTCTACCCAATCAGGTTAACGTTTTAATTAATAGGATTAAAACGGTAACAAACAATCCCGGGCGCTCTCTGGCCCCGAGTCTGGAGCCTCCGCGTGCCCAGGTCTGGGGCGGCGGCAGCTAGCGCTTTATAAGAGGCGCCCGCTCCATTATTCTCCCTGCCATCTGTATACACAGCCCCACGCATATGTTTGCAAGGCGCTGTGTCCTGTTAGTAACCCAACAACTGCCTTGAGCTTGACATGTGTGGCGACTTTCACTCATCAATGAGCACACTAAAAGCCCTACTTAGATCGAAGGATGTTCTTCGCCTCCTTCAGCAAATTGCGGATCTGCACCGCCGAAGCCAGGGCCCTCCTCAGAACACCGCCTCCCCCCCGCTCCCCACCCCCCACTCTCGCTCCTCTCTCTCTCTCTCTCTCTCTCTCTCTCTCTCTCTCTCTCTCTCTCTCTCTCTCTCCAGACTTGGGCTAAGTTACCCTTCCAATCCAGAATCACACTCCACCCCTGTTTACGTGATAACTCTTTATCTGCATTCGGAGTAGGAGCTGCTGAGGAGGAGGAGGAGGAGGAGGGGTGGGGGGGTGGGAAGGGGTGGGAACCAGAAGAGGATGGCGGGAGAGGTGGATGCCCCCCGGAAATTTCCTCTTCGAGTTCTAGGAGAGATAGGGCGAAACGGGAAAACGCTTCCCCTGCATCCCAACTAACCAGAGCCACTCCTCTGCTCCCCTTTTTCATCTGTAAAATCAATGCAGACCAAAAGACCAATGTGATTTTGCATTTTTTCCAATGCCTTTCTGCTTTTTTTTGCTGCCATTTCTATAGAAGCATCGAGGAGGTAAGGACCACGAAGCACACGCCCTCTAAACAGAAAGAAGCTTGGCTTCTCAAACTTTGCCGAACACCACACTTTAAAAACCGCTTCTTTTTCTCCACTTAAAGCAGTCATCTTTGTCACAGGTCAAAGCCCCACCAAATCCACAGAAAGTCCTCTCTGTTTATTTATCTAGAAACACAGTGTCCACACCACCATGCAATCCATTCACATGAATCCTGGGTGTTTTATCTCAGTTGCTCTCTGAGGTCTTGGTTTGCAAAGGGGGGGGGGGGGGATGAACTGTGAAAACCTGCAGCAGGGTCTTCTAATGGCATAGCAGCATAAGCCATCCTCCCCGCTGGATGTTAATCACTGAAAGCACATGGCATTTCGTGGCAGGTTTTCATTCTTATGACATAAGTAAAAACAATATTTCCCAACACCTCCAGTAAATCATTCTTATGTGGCAGAATAACTGAAGGCTATGAAATTTTGGGTTTCTCTGGTTTCATTAAAATCCTTTTAATTGTGTCTTTCAGAGTTGGCCCCAGGTGTTGGACTCTTTTCATTACATTTTGCTCTAATGTGATGAAATTCTAATTCTCTCCTTACCATATGGTTAAATTTCCCCACTGAGAATTAGTTGAAAAAGGAGAAATAATCTATTAATCTCTGTAATAGATTCACAAATGAGGTTCGCCACAGAACCTGTTTTTGAATGGTAATATCAGAACAGTTGGGCGCCTCATTTCATAAAGAAAAGGCTATGGCTATAACCGAAACCCTTGCATTTTCACCTGCAAAAAAAAAAAAAAGAAAGAAAGAAAAAGAAAGCCACGGGACCTAAGCGTGTTTTTTTTTTCAAGCAATTGCCTGAGATTCCATCTAAAAGGGACCATGATACCTTGTAGTCTTTCATTATTTGCATTGCTTGGGATTTTGCTAGAAGAGAAACATTTAAAAATGAGCAGGCAGCTCGAGCCTTTCCTAACTGGGGACCCACTCTTGAGTGTAGGAAAGATTTGGCTTGCGCACGTGTTCTGATTGAGAAGCAAGCTGCACATTTACATAAAGGCCACGGTGTCTCCCCTCCTTGAGCCCCCCACCCTCACTCCATACATCTGTTAACCTCTTTATTAATCCAAAGACACGGTAGGGTTATTGTGTTCCAATGAACAGCTTATTTTTCACTGGAATCATAAACAAGCACTGTCTATAAGCCGAGGTAAGTTGTGTCTGCTTAATATCAACTTGTAAAAGTCATCGGACCACCTAAGGATGACGGGAAAGTCATTGGAATTTCACGGTTTGAAGCTGGGGTCGGGAGGGTGGGTGGTGGAGGAAGTAAAGGAGTTGATACAGCACAGTTGGTTTTCTATAGGTTCAACAAGACTGGTCCCAGGAGATCTTTCACCTAGAATCTAGGTCCTAGAAGTTTGACTTCATTTCCCCTGGATTGCTCTTAGGGTCGGAACTTTTTGCGTAGTAGATTCACTTCATCTAGCTGCCTCAGTGAGGACTTTGAGATCGAAGAAAGGATGTCTCAGGAGCTGATGGTAAATGCACCTGAGGGACAGGACTGACAATGTGCGAAGGGCAGGTGTAATAGGCGAAGTATAAAGTGCGCGCCGAACGCCATCATCAGTTTTTGATCTTGAATAAAGCCAGTGTCAACACTCCCCCAACAGGACCATCCCGTGATACTAGGTAGTCATTTTGGATTTTGTTCTTTCTCCTTATTCTTGTCCTCCTCCCAACTCATCCCAGGTTCAGCTCCCCCAAACACTGCCTTGACTCCCTAATCATTCATCCCTCCTTTGATGTGCAAACTTTCATGCATTTGCCACTTTAACTTACAAAAGGGGAGGGGAAAATCTTCTCCCTTCTCTCAAACCAGAAAGCCAGTGACTGACTCTCTTCAAGTTCCCAGGAGAAGATGGGTGTTTAATAGTCTTGAGTAACTTTGCTTTGGAAGCCGGCAGAAGAATTTATAGAAGCTTTAAATGCGGGGCTTATAAAAACACCCGGGGAATGGTCTTTGAGGTTTATGCACTCATAAACTTTTGCTGATTGCTTCTGGGAAGTTGTCAGCCATTTAACATTGCATTTATCTTACAGTGCAATGAAAACACATCTGCCCAGTGTCTCGTTACCTGGTTTAATTGTAACACAGCCCTATGTCACCATCTAGGCGTCATCTCTTTCATTATTTGGGTAACAAGCAGCCTCGATAGGGAAGGGTGGAGGGGAGAAGGAAAGACACTGAACTCGCCAACTGTGTGAAATACCAGAGATAGAAGACGGTAGCGAACAAACCAAAAAGCATTCTCAAACTTCCTTCTTCTAGCGAAAGGGGGACAGGCATTCTGGAGGCTCCCAATTTTAAGACATAATTTCGAAAAGTGGGAGAGTGGGTATCCATGGAAGTTCCATGTCCTGATTCAGCATGGCGAAAGTTGGACTCTAGTTTTGAAAAGGTTGCAAGTTGATCGATGAATGAAGCTTGGTTTGATCAGAAACCAGAATGATCTACCGAATCACCGCTTACCTTTGAAATGAACGGGAGACTAGGGAGAACTTTTCTTATTTCCCTGCTGAGCTAGTCACAAGCTCTGTTACTTGCCAGTAGTGATTGGTGGAAAGGTTATTGACAATGTCTTTTTAAAAGAGCAAAGAACCTATCTCCCCTTAACATAAAATTGTGGTGGCTTAACATTCTTGATTTGCTAGAAGGCAGAATCTCCCTATTCTGCATTTAGACTTTGAAATTTACTGACACCCAAGCGTATTTTATAAAGATTAAGACAGTTTCACTGCAGAAGGAGGGAGGACACCTACATCTCTGAAATGATGTTGGAATATTCAGCAATCAGTTCACCAGTGAAATTAGAGCATTAGACGTCTGACGGAGCTCATGTTTAGATTGGACTTTAAAATTCCATGGTTGAAGGGGCGAAGGTGAGACCTATTTAAATATTTTTTTCTGTACTTTATATTGTTCCAAATACATAAAATAAAACCAAAAATAACCGTCTACAGCTAACTGAAGAAAAAGGATCTAGGAGTCCCGAAATACAATTTAGTCTTCAAAGGGCCCCCGGCCTTTGCTTCCTTGTTTATTTATTTGCTTGCTCGGTTTTCTATTGGGGGAGGGGGAAGGTTGGGAAGTTGTACAAGATTTTTTATTTAAAAATCAAACAAACCAACAAAACCTCAAGGTCAGTTGCAAAGTTCAGTAAAAGTCCGTTCAATTTTGGGTTTGGACAGATTTTGGAGAAGTAGATGCACTAATGTGTCTTGGGACCTTGGTGGTTTTCAGTAATTCTGGGCGGTGTCACCGCACATAGAGACCATTCTGTGACTTCAGGAAGCATGGATTTGGAACAATCCGTGTTCTAGAACCTGCGCAGTCTTCAGCAAAGCAGCCACGGCCAATTGTCGGGTTTGTAACAAGGTAACTTAGTGTATGTCCTTAAGGAAGGGGGGGATACTCACACTACCTTGGCTCCACAGGACCCGCCCTCCCTCCCTGCCCCAGGCAAGAGAAAAACTTTCCCCTGCAGTCAGTACTTGGTACCTGCCCACCAACAGGACAAGCCTAGTAGAGGCAAAATAGCAGATACACTTTGGGACCCCATGGGGAGGCAGCTCCGGGGTCATCCAGTCATTGAACCAGGGCGGGGGGGGGGGGCGGGGTGAGAAATTGAGGTGCATGGGAAGGAGGGACATGGCCCATGATGTTCAAAATGACGAAGTCATCACTTCCAAGGCAGTTTTTCAGGAAGCAAGAAATAGGTGCGGAATAACTCCCTGGATCAGAGTTTTTCTCTAAGTCATTTAAACACTCAGATCTTTTCAGCCATATCTCCGGATCTCACAAAGCTTGGTGCTTTGAAATGATTAAAACAATTTTACCTCTAGTTGATTAAGTAGTTACGAGGCAGTTACCTTTCAGAAGGGCCGGGGAGATAAAGGTTGGAAAGCCGGAAAATCTCAGGCAATGCAAACGATCCTCTCATTTAGGGGTGAGAGGGCATGTTAAACATCACTTTGGGCAATTCTAAGTGTTTCAGAAGAATTTCAACCTCAACAAAATCAGGAAGTTCATACACACACACACACACACATATATGTAGGCATGTATATAAATATATAGGGTTGCATAATATTTATATAGAGGACTGGCCATCAAAGATATTGTGATAAAGTATTTAGTGGTGTGGAATGTTAAATTGAGGGAATACATTCACACACACACACACACACACACACACACACACACACACACACACACCCCATATACACACACACTTCTGCTTTTTAAAACTCAGCTTTTACAACACGTGCAAGCCGGGACACAACTTCCAACTGATTTGAAGTTTCAAAGTAGTCTGATCTTTGGCTTACAAATGTAGTGAGGAAGAAGAAAAGGGGGATACTTTCTTTATACTCCTATAGAGAGGCTGGGCAAAGTTTGATAAGTGAATAGAAATAATGCAATCAGGAAAGCAAAAAAGAAAATGGCCTTGTCAAAGACAATCTCTACTCTCTTCCTCCCTTTCCTTTCTCATGTGCTTTCCTCTCGTTCATTTCTTCTTAGTTCTGACCTCTATCTAGGCGCGTTTTCTCATTGTAAGGTTTTTATTTTTTTTATTAATATTATTTTGTCCTTTGGGAGAAAGAAACCTAAATGGCCATTTTGGGGGCATATTTTTGTTTTGTAGGAAATTATTACCCTTGCCCCACTACACTCTCCAGGTACTTTTGCAAAGGTAAAGGCTTTGAACTGAAAAGTAATACAACTTTTCAAATACTAGTGAATTAAGAAAAAGAAACCCTTGAGATAAACTGCTCAGCTTTCACTTCGGGATTTAAAATCCACAGCGCCATCTCCTGACAATTATGGGAACATCGTCGATTGAAACTTCTTTTTGAGAAGAGAGCAAAATGAATAATTCTGAATCTGAACTCTTGAGCCTGGTTTGAGTTTTCGTTTTGTTTTGTTTTTTTTGGTAACATATTCCAGGAGCAAGTTTTTAAGAATTTTTTCATCAAATTTCATGACATCAAATATGTTCAAATTAACAAGAAATTGAGGTCAGAGACCCTATATTATTCAAATTTTGTACCACCTATTTTATCAAACAGTTGTCAGCACACTGGTAGTATTGAATAAACGTTTTGAAATTTTATTGTGGGCAGTTATTTTCTTTTTTTTTCTTTACATTCTCAATACCTAGTACAATGGCTGCTTAATAATTTTTTTTATTGAATTTAATTTAAATTGATTAATATAGTTAGAGCTGGAAGGGGGACCCAGAGTGATCACCCTTGAGGTGAAGTCACAAGACTTTTTCTAGGTTCCATTGATAGTTTCCTTGCTCTTGATATAACTTTTAAAAGCCAAATTTCTAGTGTTATATGATATATGAATTATGATGATAAAGTAAGGAAATGTAGGACAGTGGAAAGAGAGAGCACTGGAGTCAGAGGAACTAGAATGAAATTTTATATCTTTTAGTTAACTACCTATGTGACTTTGGACAAATGATTTAATCTCTCTGCTTCTTCATTTGCAAAATGAGGGAGTTGGATTAGATAAATTTAGTGATCATTTGAAGTTGTAAATCTTAGATCTAATATATTCATTATTTTAGATAGGGTTAATATATTAAAATATTTCTCAAAATAATCATATCAATTGTAGAAATGGTAGAGTGATTGTAGATGAATCCATATAGATAACTACTACTCTCCTTAGGTAAATGAATATTGATTTAATGAGAATTGGCAGATATGATTTTTTGGGGGGGGTTGCAAGGCAATGGGATTAAGCGACTTGCCCAAGGTCACAGCTGGATAATTATTAAGGTCTGAGATTGGATTTGAACTCAGCTTCTATTCATTTTGCCACCTAGCTGCCCGTAAAAGTAGATTTTTTCATATCTTTTGTTTTTACATCACTTAGCTTTCTCCCAACACACCACACACACACACACACACACACACACACACACACACACACACACAGTCATTCCATTTAAATAATAATACTTTAACAGAGTTATTCCATTTTAAAAAAGAATATTTTAAGAGAGATGGAGTGAAATAAGAAAGAAGAAATACTAAGAGCACTATGCATAAGTGTTTTTTTAATTATATATTATCCTCTACATCTAGAGAACTACATTCCAAGCTCTGCAAAAAAGCAGAATGAAATGCCTTTTCATTTCTCTTCTTTGGTGCCAAATTTATTCTCCATAATTTCTCAGCATTCCTTTTTTTTGACTATTTTGTGGTAGTTTTGCTTTTTATTTACATTGTTGAAAGCCAGATAAACACCAAAAATGGATGAACAGCTCTGAAAAGATTTGTGCAAGCCCTCACACCAGTTGTGTTAATTCTCCTTGAATACCCCATACACCCCAGTACAAGGATTAAGATTCCATTTTCTACATGTCTGCTCACCTAGACTTCACCATTGTCTTCAGGAACTTATCTTCCTATAAGATCAATCAGCTCTAAAATTCACACCTCCTCAGTACTTGCCCCCCTGAATCTTGGACTCTTTCCTCCCTTCTGATTGGAGAAGGTGAAATGTGGACATCAGAGAGATTCTCCCAGATCCTCTCTTTAAGGAGAGGATTTAGGACAGGAATTTCATTATTTCCTACCTGATTGCAAGGTCATGATCTCTCCCTTCTCCCATCTTCAACTTCTTTTGATATGTTGTCTCCCCCTCCATTAGCTTGTTATCACTGGCATGTGACAAATCACCTAACATAGAGTAGGCACTTAGTAAATATTTCTTCACTGAATGATTCTCATTATAGAAATGGGGAAACAAAAACTCAGAAAGATTAGGTGACTTACCCAAAATTGCACAGTTAGTGTTGGGGTTGACATTCAAACTCAAGTATCTTGAATCATACTCCAGTTCTGCTAGGTGCAGCTAAGTGGTTAGTGGATAGAGCATTGTCCTTGGAGTCATCCATCCTTCCTTCCTTCCTTCCTTCCTTCCTTCCTTCCTTCCTTCCTTCCTTCCTTCCTTCCTTCCTTCCTTCCTACCTTCCTACCTTCCTACCTTCCTTCCTTTTCTTCTTTCCTTTCTCTTCCTTCCTTCCTCTTTTTATTTGATTTTTTCTTCCTTTTGTCTTTTTTCTTCCTCCCTCTTTTCCTTTCCTTCCTTCTTTTCTCCCTCTTCCTTTCTTCATTCCTTTCTCTCCTCCCTCTCCCTCCTCTCCTTCCCCTTCCTTCCTCTTCCTCCTTTCTTCCCCTCCCCCCATTTTCCCAGTCTAGAAGTGCAGTGACCATTGAAGGGCAAGTTCCCCTACTGAATGTCATATAAACCTTGCCCTGCTTGATTTCTGATCTTTGCTGCATGGTTGCACCTCTCTCTCCAAAGTTCACTATATTGATTCCCAACTTTTAGTATAGATAGGTGATTGACTTAGCCCGCTGGAACTCAGAACTCCCTAGCTCAAAAGAATCCACCAACCTCAGCCTCACTAGCAGCAGCACAGGTACATGCTATATTGAAGCCAATAATCAGTGTGGTAGATACAGTATTTGACCTGGGGTCAGGGAGATCTGTCTTCAAATTTGACCTCAAACACTTAATAACTATGTGCCCCTAGGTAAGTCACTTTTCCCATTTACTTCAGTTTTTCAACTGTAAAATGAGGTTGATAACAACATCTCTCTCCCAGGGTTGTTGCAAGAATAAAAAAAAAGAAATTTGTAAAGTGTCTGGCAAAGTGCTAAAATAAATGATGGTTATCCATGCACCATCATGCCCAGAGTTATTTTTTGAAATATTGGCAAAATTCTGGTTAGCTTAGGTTAACATAAATATTGACTTTGGTGTAGATTTACTTATAAAATAAATTGTTCTTGCTAATTTTATGGATAATGAGTCTGGTCATTCTGGCCATCTGGAAAGCAAAGTCAATAGAAAGACAATAATACTGGTGTCTTGAGGAAGTGATACTGAAGACCTTCTGGCAGAGAAGATAAACTTTGAATACATTGCAGAAAGAGCATCAAAAAGTAGAAAGTCCCATAGAAAGTTATGGTATTGATGAGGTCAATTGTGAAAAAGTTAAGGTTTACCATCTTCAAGTAACAATTATCCATAATAATCAGGTGGAACTGATTATGAAGATTTTGGTGTTCTTGATATATTTGTGGCAGTGACTGGCAGAAGCAGTGGCTTAACACCTACTGTATTTGCTAACAATGAATATGTAGTCAACTGCCCTCACATTGAACCTGATTGGGAAACTCAGGATACCTAGTCTTCCCTTTAGATGTCTTGGCCATGCAATTATTCTTTCTCCTAAAGGAATAGTTCAGTTTGCCATACAGATATTTGGAATAAATAACTATTTACTATAGACTAACCCTTGAGTAAGCATATTAAAATGGATTTTCTTGGAGTAGGCAGATTAATGCAGTCAATGAATACAATTTATAAGAAGAATTTAGTACATTTTAAAAAGCAGTAAACAAAATTAAACTTAATTTAGAAATAAAGAACTTTATAGACCAAACAAGAGAGAGATGGTTCTAAACATATGTATATTCCAGGTATAAAATGAATAATAATGTCTTACTTGAATTCATATCTTTTTTATGGCTCCTATAAAATGGAAATAGAATATCACAGCCACTTCTCTTAAATCTAATTGGGTTTACTTTTTCCTTTTTAACATGAGACTTTGCAGAGAACATCTTGACTACTACCAGACTGACAGACAGAGGCAGAGAGGCAGAGGGAACAGAGAGTTGGAGAGACAGAGAGATGGAGAGAGAGAGAGAGAAAGAGAGAGAGAGAGAGAGAAGGGGAGTTATAGAGAGACAAGAGGGGTAGAGAGCAGAGAAAGACATACAGATTTCAGAAAAAGCAGGATTTTTGCTCTCTTTTGCTCTAAGACAAGAAAGCATAGACTTCTTACTCACTAATCACTAGGAAGAATTAAGGAGTAATTGTAGAGTAGTGTATTCAATTCTCTATCCTGAAGAAGAACCTGTGTGTAAGGATCACAGTCTAATAGGAAGAAGAGAAAAAAGGAGTAGTAGAATACCTCTGAACAATTGTTTCTCTGACTACTTCTGATTAAGTAAGACCATATGATAAAAATCTCTGGTTATATGGATATATGGACATATGCATATACAAATATATATATTATATATATATATTATATATATATATATATATATATATATATATATATAGAGAGAGAGAGAGAGAGAGAGAGAGAGATACAAAAAATGAACATAGTGATGGGAGACAGATCCTAGATGTTGGGGTAAAGATAGGGACTTACCCAAGCTCTCTCCAAACCACTCCAATAAAGATGGTAAACAAATTCTAGATCGAATACACAAAAAGACTGAGTGGAATAAATTTCCAGCCCAAGATAACTTGGAAGATTTGTGGGAAGGGTCTGTTGAACCAGGGTGAGAGTGAAACTCAGTCCAGTCCAGGCTTCAGCTGCACATACTGGACCTAGTCCATCAAGAGCAGTCCTTGGAAACCATTAAATCAACAGAGGCAGTTGCTCCCAGAGCTCAGTCCACAAACAGTAAGGGGGTCAGAAGAGACTACAGGATCTCTTTGCTATCACTGAGGCAGGATTCTATTGCTTTGCCATAGTCTCATCTAGGTCACTGTCCTGGGTCACAATAGCAGGAACAGGAGGAACTTTAGCACAACAGACCTTGCTGCCTCAGGGGACTGGGGAGGGGTCCAAAAAGGAGTGTTTGTGGTCATTCACAAACAAGAGAATAGGCCAGGAAAAGAGGGAAAAAACCTCTCTTTAGAGCATACCAACTTGAAAGAACTGAAAACTTTCAGGTTCCTAAAAGGAATTCTGAAAACAACTGCCCCAAACCCCAGAAACTTGGGAGAGGGCCCTCTCCACCCTGGACTTAAATTCCTACCTTCACAAAGAATTAAAATCAAGTTATAGACTGGAGAAATGAGCAAACAACAGAAGGAAAAAATATCTGACCTTAAGAAAGTTACTATGGTGATAAGAATGATGATAACACACTTAGGAGAAGATAAAAAAAGTCAAATCCCTGACATTGAAAGCTTCTAAGAAAAACATGAATTATCTGAGGTCAAGGAAGAGTTCAAAAAAGGATTTTGAAAATCAAGCAAAGAAGGTAGAGGGAAAAAATGGGAAGAGAAATGAGACTGATGTGGGAAAAAAATCATGAAAACCAAGTCAGCAGCTTAGTGAAGGAGAAAGAAAGAAAAAAAGATACTAAAGAAAATATCTTAAAAACCAGACTAGGCCAAATAGAAAAAGAGGTTCAACAAGTCAATGAGGAGAAGATCTTAAAAGCCAGAAAGGAGATAAAACTCAGTAAAGAGAATAATTCTTTAAAATTTAAAATTGGGCAAAGGAAAGCTAATGATTTTAAAGAAATCAAGAAACAATAAAACAAAACCCAAAGAATGGGAAACTAGAGGAAAATGTGAAATATCTCTTTGGAAAAACAACTGACCTGAAAAATAGACCCAGGAGAGATAATGGTGATCTGAAAGTAATGATCAAAACAAAAAGAGCCTAGATATCATCTTTCAAAACATTATCAAGAAAAACTGCCCTGATGTTCTAGAAAAGGAGGATATAATCAAAATTGAAAGAATCCACTGATCACCTGCTGAAAGAGATTCCAAAATGAAAACTGTCAGGAATAATATCACCAAATTTCAGAGCTCCCATATCAAGGATAAAATATTGCAAGAAGTCAGAAAAAAGCAATTCAATTATTGTGGAACCACAGTGAGGATAAAAAAAAGATTTAGCAGTTTTCTTCATTAAGGAATCATAGTGCTTCAAATATGAATCCGGTAGGCAAAAGAGCTTGGATTATAACCAAGAATCAACCACCTAACAAAAGTGAGCATACTTTTTCAGGGGGAAAAAAGAAATATTAAATGAAATGGGGATTTTCAAACTTTCCTGATGAAAAGAACAGAGCTGAACAGAAAATGTGATCTTTAACTATGGGATTCAAATGAAGCATAAAAAGAAAAAGAGGAGAGGCAAATAATAAGGGACTTAATGATATTGAACTGCTTATATTCCTGCATGGGAAGATGATAATTAATATGAACTTTCTCATTTATTAGGGTAGTTAGAAGGAGAGTAAATAGACAAGGCATAGGTGGGAGTTGAATATAAAAGGATAATATATTTAAAAGATGGAGTTAGGAGTTGAGAGAAGAATATAATGGGAGAAAGGAAAAGGGGAGGTAGAATGAGATACATTATTTCACATAAGAGAGGCAAGAAAAAGTTTTTGTAGTGGAATGGGAGAGAGGGGATTTGAGGGGAAATGAGTGAGTCATCGAAATTGGCTCAGAGAGGGAATAACATACTCAATTTGTTATAGAAATCTATTTTATCCTAGAAGAAAATAGGAGGGGGGAAAATGGGTGAAATGGAGGGGATGATAGAAGGGGGGGGAAGATTGTGGGAGGGTGTAGTCAGATGCAAAACACCTTTGAGAAGGATGAAAGTAGAAATAATGAAGGAGAATAAATAAAAAAGGAGAACAAATGGGGTGGGGAGAAAAGATGGAGGAGAAATACAGTTAGCAAAATTAACTGTGAGAAAAAATATTGAATCTGATAAAGACTACATTTCTCAAACATAGAGAACTGAACCAAATTTAAAAAAAAATAAGAGCCATTCCCCAATTGACAAATGATCAAAAGACATGAAGTTTTATATGGAGTTATCAATGCTATTTATGGCCATATTAACAAAATGTCCATGGAGAACAATTCTGAGTTACTACCTTATATCTATTGAATTAGAATTGAATCTGAATAGTACAGAAAAGAGAAAATGACAACTGTTGGAAGGGATGTAGAGAAAAACAGTCATTGATGCATTGTTGGAGGAATTATGAAATGATTCCATAATTCTGTAGAGCAGTTTGGAACTATGCACAAAGTGCTATAAAATCATACATACCCTTTGAACTAACAATGTCAACCTATTTGCATAAGGATATTTATAAGCAGCTCTCTTCTGTTGGCAAAGAATTGGAAATTGAGGGAATGCCTATCGGAGAAATTCTGAACAAATTGTGGTAAATGATTATGGAGTGCTATTCTGCCAAAAGAAATGATGATCCTATTGTTCTATTAGAAACCAGGTGGGTTGCTGGAAGGACATGCATGAACTGATGTTGAATGAGATGAGCAGAACCAGAACACTATACACCCTAAAAGCAACATGGGGGTGATGATTAACCTTAATGGACTTACTTCAGGCACAATTTGAGGATATCTGTATTGGAGAATATCATCTATATCCAGAGAAAGAATTGTGGAGTTTGAACAAAGACCAAAGACTATTACCTTTAAATAAAAAAAAAAATTATCTTATTATTTAATTTTGCTCTTGTATTTTATTTTTTTTCCTTAAGGATTTGATTTTTCTCTCATCATATTCAACTTAGATCAATGTATACCATGGAAACAGTGAAAAGACTAACAAACTGCCTTCTGTGGGGGTTGGGGGAGGGAAGCGCAATTAGGGGGAAAATTGTAAAATTCAACATAAGTTAATTAATTAATTAAAAAAAAGAAATGTTGATCAAGTAAAATCTGGAAAGCCCTTCATGAGCAGATGCAATGGGAAATATATTATATAAAAAGTAGCATCAATATTGTAGGATAATCAGCTATGAATGATTTAGTTTTTCTCAGCAATTCCGTAACCCAAAACAACTCTGAAGGACTTATGATAAAGAATGCAATCCTTCCTCTAAGTCAAACCTGATGGCATCTGAATACAGATTGAAGCATATTTTGTTTTTCTTAAGGTTTCTTTTTTTTTTTTTGATGGAGGGGTCCAATGTTTCCTTGTTTTTTTTTTTTTTAGGTTTTTGCAAGGCAAATGGGGTTAAGTGGCTTGCCCGAGGCAATACAGCTAAGTAATTATTAAGTGTCTGCAGTGGGATTTGAACTCAGGTACTCCTGAATCCAGGGCCAGTGCTCTATCCACTGCACAACCTAGCCGCCCCCAATGTTTACTTTCAAAGGATGACTATTATAAAAATGTTTTCATGTCTACATATTCTTAACCTAAATCAAATAACTTGTTTTCTCAATGAAGGGGAGTGGGATAGGAAGAAAGGAGAGAATTCAGAATTTGAAGTTTTAAAAATTAATGCTAAAACTTGTTTTTATGTGTAACTGGGGGGGGAATAAAAGAAAATATTGGAAAAAAAAGAATGAGAATGATTAGTTTTAAATCAAGGCAATCTTTCCCTGTTAGCAAACAGGGAGATTGCCTTAATCCAATCAGTTGTATAATTCATTTTTATGTCCACTTTTCTCAGATCTCTTGATGTGCCTAAAATCTAGTAGGGATGGTAGTCATTAAGCTATATATTCCCCATCAAGAGCAAAAGATAATGAATTTTGAGTCGGAAGGGATCTTGGAGTTTATCTACCGAGATTCCTTAGCTTTTTTTATGTCATGGACCCCTTTGGCAGTTTGGTGAGTCTATAGATTAATTCTCAGAATAATGTTAATAGAAGAAAATAAAATTTAGTGGATTTCTGAGGGAACCAATTATATTGAAATATGAGTTAAAAAATTAAAAATAACAATAACTAAGTGCAGAATCTAGGTTGAGAATTCCTGAATCTAAGCCTCCTTTTTAATCCAAAAACACTAAAGTCTAGCAAAATTAGTGACTATTCACAATATTGTGTGAATCTCAGTCAGATCTTGATTCCAAATTCACATCCCCCCCCCCACCCCCCGCAACCACACATTCCAAGTAGTTAGAAAGTGACTTGATATGATTTGTAATTTTGGAATTGGTCAGAATGGAGAAACAGAGTCTTTTGGTCAAGTCACTATGATAAAAATAAATTTTCAGTGGCTCCCTGTTGTCTCCTAAGAGAAGTTCAGATTCCTTTTCCTGGTTTTCAAGACTATAATCTGCCACCAGTCTTTTGTTATTGTTTGTTGTTCAGTCCTCTCCTACTCTTCATGATCCTATTTAGGGTTTTCCTGACAAAGATTCTAGAATGGTGTGCCATTGCCTTCTCCAGCTCATTTTATAGATTAGGAAACTGAGGTAAACAGGTTAAGTAACTTGCCCAGAGTCACACAGCTGATTAATATCTGAGGCCAGATTAGAATTTAGGTCTTCCTGACTCCAAAACTGGCATTCTAGCCATTATGCCAGTTAGCTGCCCTAGAATCTACCATTTCACATTTTTCTTAAATTATTTTCCTCCATTCATTTCAGTCAAATTTGACTACTCTATTCGAATTCTCCAACATATCCCATGTTCTCCTGTTTCCTCACTTTTGTTCATGTAACTCTTTCAGCCTGAAATGCTCTCTTTTTCCTGTAGGTTGGTAAAATCCAGTTCATCCTTCCAAGTTCAATTCAAAATGCTACCTCCCCAATGACCTCTCTACAGACAGAATAATTTGTTTCAGGCTTTTATACTGTTTGTTCTGTACTATTATTTATTAAACTTTAAAGTGTGTAAGCTCCATGAGGCCAGGAATTATAAAGAACTTTGTTCTCTACACATAGCAGACATTTAGGATGTATTTTTGGATGAAAACTTAAGTCCATTTTTAAATCATATCTATCCATTGATTCAATACAAATACATTTTTTTATCTTTATTTATATGGCAAATTTCATGTTTACCCTTTTATATTATTGAATTTATACTATGTGAAAACAGTTATCAACTATATTTTTGGCTCCTCAAATGGCAGAATGAACACTAGAACTTAAGGCTAATATTTTTGGATTTAATAGTATTACAAATTTGATCAAAATCAATCTAATTAGTAAAAAATATTGTTAGCAAGACAAGTATAAATTTTCATTGAATTGAAAGATTTTTAAAAAACTTTTACTTTTTTGTGTTTCCTATTGACCTTATTTCTGTTTTCTTCTGTACATTTAAAAAAGTGTTTTAAAAATCTTCTTTTCTTTCCACTCTAAAGAAAATAATTATTTTTATAAAACATTGTAAAACTATGAAGTAACTCAATATCTTATCCCTTTTGATTCCTCCCAACTTCTCATTTAGGAACTGAAAGGAAGGGGGGAAAAAGCATGTATCAATATACATAGTGACACAAATCTCCACATTGAACAGTATGAAGACATATCATATTCACATCACTGTCTGGATATGACTTGCATGTTTTATCATTGGTCTTCTAGGATTGAGGTTGATTATTTCATTGCTAAGAGTTTTTCCTCAGTTGTTTTTCTTTATAATGTCATTATAAAAATTATTCTCTTAGTTCCACTCATTTTACTCTGTACTGGCTTATAGAAACATTCCCAGATTTTGTTGAACCCATCCTTTTCATCATTTTTAATATGATGAAACATTAATATTCTAAGACACATATATATAATAATTTATTTAGTTACCACCTTAGTTTATTGTTTTTTGAAACTCCAAAAAGGGCTGATATAAATATTTTCTTTGATCTCTCTGGAGTACAAAGGTTATTTTTTTTCTTTAAAATAAAAAAGTGGCTGCTCACTTGGACTGAATGATCTCATTACCAACTGGTATCTAACTGGTCACCATTCAGAGTCTTGCCTGAACTGATTGGTTTATGTGTCTAAATGTGAGGATATAGTCTGTTTAAATACTAACTCATTCATATTTTCTATCCATTGTCTTCCTAGGATTGATTGTGCTAATTCTTCTAATGGCATGGGTGACATTGCCTAGTTCAGTGCTAATTTGCAAATTTCTATTTTATTTTCTTCTAGGTCATTAATGAAGAAATGAAATCAGTCCAGTTCCTCTTTGGGTCTTGGTGGCTTTCTTTTGCACACTTCTCTCTGGTTTGATGCATCTCACTTATTATTATTCACCTTTGTTTATGGTCCATCAACCAATTTTCAATTCATTTGACAATGTTCATTTCTAAGACAATTTGAATTAATTCTTACTGAAGGATTTATGTAGATTTTGTAAATCAAAGGTCTAAATTTATTATTTTTCTTGCCTTCCCTCATCCACTAATTTAGTTATTTAAAGAAGATAATTGGCTTTGTCTGAAATTATTTGTTCTGTTCAGATCTATGCTGCTTATTACTCTTGCCTTCATTAGCCTCCAAGACCTGGAAAATCGTTTCTTCTTAACATGGGTTTCATTGTTTTATTGTGGTTAGAGATAAAACTTGGTTATTTCTACCAGATAATGGTAGAATTCCTATTAATTCCTACTAATTCCTATTTTTTTGCATATTGTTAACAATTCACCCTAAATATTAATCTCTTTGTTCTTTGCCTGTTAAAATGTGATTTTTCTTTGCTGTATAGAAAGTTGATTAGCTAAAAGTTTATATCCTTGAATCCAATGATTCATGACACTAAGAGCAAATATGCAAAGTACAAAGGAGGATTAATTTAAAAAATAATTACATTTGTAAAGCATTTTCTAATTTTGGAAACTATTGCCCTATTTTGATTAAATATTTCTCCACTTCTTAAAAGGATTGACTCATTTTAAATGTAGTCATTTTCCCATTTTATTAAAGAGGTTTTTTTCTTTTTTCTAACTACCCCTTCAAACCTGAAGACATTAAATTTTGAAGAACATTTACAGCATTTAAAATAGTGCTCCAGTTTAATTGCAAAATTAGTTATTTTATTGAACTATTATAAAGAGCAACTTGAATTTTTATTTTTAAGTTTTCCTCAAATATTAGATAATTTATGCTTTATATCAAAACATGATCACCAAAATGTATTAAGAAAGCTAAAGAAAATAGTTTGTAAAGAGTCAGAATTCTCACTAATAGCTGAAAAAAAAACTGAGTGGGGTATGGTTTATTTTTGATAGTTTTCTTCAATCAATTTGCTTGACAATAATAGCCATTCCATCCCTTTATTCATAAATGAAAAAAACAAAGGTTTGTCCCTTATTTCATGCTATAAAATTCATACTTTAATCTTTCAAAGGATGTTTTCCCCTCACACATCCTCAGATGTCTGATTGTCAGCTTTATATCTCAGGAAGTATTCGGAGCAATTCAAGTACAGTAAAGCATCTACCTCGAGCAAGTCTCCATGTACTATATAACTTTTATAGTCATTATAAAAAATAATTTATTGAAAAAACTTAAACCTTTTCCAACTCAAGTGACTTTTGATTTAAATGTGTGTGCTCCTGGTTATGGTAATCAGTTATGGTGGATGCTTCTTCCTGAATTAGGTTTGCTGTTTATATCACAAAGTTTAGGAAATATGAAAGTAACAGCATCTCAAAGATAGGAGGTTAGCAGAAACAGAGACTTCTCAATCCATGTTTCACCATCACATGGCTTAGAATCACATTTAATGCTGAGCCTGGAGGAATTCTCCATTCTTTGTGTCATATTTTTTCTCTCCCATATCTTTTTTACTTTCTCTGACCTACACATAATAAAGTGAATCATGCAGTCATCCTCTCTCAGCTAAGATTGGCAACTCGAGGATACCTGAGAAACAAAATGATGAGAAGAAACTGAAATAATTAACAGAAGGTTGTATAGTAGATTTTATAAAGATTTATAAGGGCTGGTTTATTTCCAAATTTTGCCATGCTGACCGCAACAAATCCTTGTGAAGGTTTACTTCTAAGGCATATATTGATATATATAAAGACACATAAAGGCAAGTCTATATATTGTGATCTGAATTGGAAGATGAAGTTGCTGACAGTGTTATTCCTTATGCACAGGAGGATGGCTGACAAGACTAATGGTCACCTGCAGTCCCTTATTATATAGAGTGTCCTTGGCTGGCAATTGCATCTGTGGCCAGTAGGGTCTGTCACTCTTGGTGGTTGATGGTTCTCTTATAGGAACACTTGGCTGATGAAAATGAATCACCCAATATTTGGGTTCTGATTGCTAGTGTTGAACATTAGTCTGCTTCTATGTTTGGTGACTGGACTGTTGCAGAACTAAAGATCTGATTAGACCAATCAGACCTAGTCTACCTCTATAGCAGCATGATGGACTAAGAAACCAAGCCTAACTTTGCTGCCAGTTTAAGGACCACAGCTGGTCAGTTTGGCTGAAAATTTTGCCTGAACAGTGTGGCCACCATACTTACAGAAATAAATACAGTTTGTTTCCATCATC
Source organism: Macrotis lagotis (assembly GCF_037893015.1). Taxonomy (NCBI): domain Eukaryota; kingdom Metazoa; phylum Chordata; class Mammalia; order Peramelemorphia; family Peramelidae; genus Macrotis; species Macrotis lagotis. Next base: position 413,973,219 of record NC_133666.1, read on the forward strand.
TGTTTCCTAGACAGTGATTTTGATGTTTCCTCATTTTTCCTACCTATATCTAGTCAGGGACAGCCATATCTAACCTGACTTAGAACCAGGAAATATGATTTCAGAGTCCCAGTTCTGATGCTATTTAGCTTTGGATCCTAAGCAAGGCAGAGTCTTGGTTTCCTCGTCTATAAAATGAAGGTTATACATGAATTCCCATCTAGTTCTAAAGTTATGATCCTTTGAAGCCCTAGGTCTGATGGTCATTTTGCTATGGATCTTGAGACTTCACATTTCTGTCCTCTTTGTAATAAGGGGATAATTATAGTTGCATAGCCTTCTTCAAATAATGGGATGAAAATATCATAAAATGGCTAAAAGTTCACTGTTATTGTGAAGATAACATTATCTACATTTTCCTTCTATTGTTTAACTGAACAGGTGTTTTTAATCATAAGTACATTCATTGACATAAGTGGATTAAACTCAAACTGTTGATAGCAGAGAGATGAGTCCTGTCTTATCCATTTGCAAAAGCTTATTGTTTTCAGAGTGCAATACAGAAACTTGTCTATAACTGCCTAACTGTATAAAAATGTTCTGTTAAAATGTAAATTAAATGTTCATAAGGTGAAAAGAAAAGCTCATTTGAGACCTTGACTTAAAGGAATTTGAAAGTTGATAATCTGGTTAATATATAATTGTAAATAATCACATGGAAATTATTTTCAGAATAACAAGGAAATTCAAAAAAGGCTACTTGGATAACTGGGGAATCTTTCATTTTGATTGATGGTAAATCATCCTGGGGAAACACCAAGTTTGTGACTATCATGTTTGCTTTAGGACTTTTAATCAGTTTTGGAGCATAAAGCAATAGGAGAAGAAAAAGAAGATGCAGAGAGTTATAATAGGAATTTTATTTTGCTGTTCTGTCCTAAAAGGGTAACAGAACTACTGGGAGAAGTTTTGTTCCAAGCTTCATTAGCTGAACTAAAAAGTGATGCTCCATCCTAATGAGGATAAGCAGCAAGTTTGAAAGGCTGCTTGGAGAAGTTTTGTTGCCTTCCTCTAGGTTCATTGATACCAGAAAGTAGTAGATACCAGTTAGTAGTAAATCAGATTAAGTTCATGACCCTAGATTAAATAGAAAATAAACTAGATTCAAGCTAATCAGCAAAGCATCTATGTTTGGGTTAATAATAATAATGTTATAATTTAATAGCACCCTAACATTTACAGTGCTATTTAGATAGTTCTATTTTTTTCTTTCCTTCCTTTCTTATTATTGTTTTCTCCCCTCTCTTTCCCTTCCCTTCTCTTCCTCCCTCCTCCATCTCTTTTCTCTCTTTACTTACTTTTTAAAGTATGGAATGAAAACATCATTCTAACCATTTTACCCTTAAGAAAAATTGAAGTTCAGAGCCTCCTATGTGTAACCTTCTTGCATTGGCATCTACTGTTTATCAAACCGAGAGGGAGTGGGTGGCTACGTCAAATAGCTAATACAACTAAAAGACTCCTGATATAGTCAGATATATCTAAAGTAGTGGTGTCAAACTCCAGTTCTCTACAGGCTTCATTTTAATGTAGAAAATGACTGATATTATCTATATTTTACTGTATTTTTACTTTGTTAATTATTTCCCAATTATATTTTATTCTTGTTTCATTCTTTCTCTAGAGCAGGTATGTCCATCCAATGGTCTGCTAGTTATTTGGCCCTCAAAACCCAATCATGCAACCCTCAAAGCTCATTCATGTGGCCAGATTCCCGAATTCAGAAAAAAGATAGAACAGGTGAGTTCATGTGTCAATGCTGCAACCTCACAGACAGGCTTTAACTAACAGGGCTAGACTTTTTCACATAAATAACACTGAGTGATTTCACAGACTGCATGGGAATTTTTTTGCCTTTTTTTTCACAAAGGATATGCTTATAAGGATTAGGGTCTTTATTTTAAAATTTATATTTTAAAATTTTCAACAGAAAAATTCATGTATGCAGTATTGCTATTTTGTCACTAGAATTTGAAAATAGATTTCAAGATTTTAGAAAACATCAATTGCATTTCAGTGTATTTGCTACTCTGTTCTCAATTGACATTAACATTATTCCTTCAAACTTACAAATAGAATGTGTAGAGTTGCAATCAGATATGAAACTTGAAGAAAAAAATTTTCATGAGTCTTTATTGGACTTTTATAAGTTATACCTGCCCAAAGAAAAATATCTGTCATTTCATGAACATACCCTATACGTGACATCTCTTTTGGGGAATACATTTATTTGTGAACGTATTTTTTCTTATATGAATCATACAAAAAGCAAAAATAGAACAAAAATTTTAGATGAGTATCTTGAAAATATTCTTTTCATTGCTACAACCTCTATCAAACCAGATATAGCTGTGTTGATATCAAAAAAGCAGGCTAAGTATTCACATTAAAAACAGCATGTTCTTTTTTTGTTTAAAAAAGGAAATATTTTATTATTATACTCATTATTTTTAGTATTATACTTTATTACATTTTATTGAACTTTATTACATTTTATTATTATGCTCCTTGATAATATGGCTTACACTAAGGTCATAAATAAATATTAAATTCTTGACAAGTTTTTGTTGGGCGATACGGCCTGCAGGAGCTAAAAGGTTGGACACCCGTGCTCTAGACTAGAAAACTGTAAGCTTCATGTGTTTTATTGCTTATATAGCCAGACAATAGGAAAAGGTCAGTATGTAATGCTACTGAACTTATTAATTCCTGACTTTTGATTCTGGTCTGTAAATTTATTTGTTTTTCGCTTGTAACTTGAACACTTGAACACAGCTTTAACTTAAGCCATTCTCAAGATTGCTTGCTTACTTGTGAATCATCCTTCCTACTAACTTAACGATAATGTCTTTTTCTCTTTCCTAAACACATTCTTTGATCGTTGGTGTTTTGAGAGCTGTGATTCCCTATTTTGACATGCTTCCTTCCTCCATTCTTCTGGTACTGCTTATACACTACTGAATACTCCTTTGAAGGATAGGGGTGTCGGGTAATTAATCCAAATCTCCCCTACTCCCAATATTTCTCAGGATACTCTGGCTAGGTAGGACTGGATACTCATATTATTTAGCAGGTAAATAATGATCTGGGTACCTAGTGATACATTGGATAGAGTGCCAGCCTTGGAGTTAGGAAAACTCATTTTGAGCTCAAATACAGTCTAATATAGTTACCAGCTATGCAATTCTGGGCAAGTCACTTACCCCTATTTGCCTCAGTTTTCTTATCCGTAAAATGAGTTGGAGAAAGAAATGCAAATCATTCCATTATATTTACCATGAAAACCTCAAATGGGGTCACAAAGAGTCAGACACAACTGAAAAGATTGAACAATAAGTAAAGGATCTAGGGCTTATCTCTAAATCTTCTAATTTGTGTAATCCATTGATTTTACTCCTTCCCATATTGTCCACCTACTTATTCTATTATCAACATTTTCCCATAGAATGTTATGCTCTTGAATTCTAATTCTTATTTCCTTTCAAACACAGTTTTCTTTTTGGGAAAAGGAGACAGAAAATGATGAGAAATTATCAAACTTATTGTATAGTTTTGTGAATGGATAGATCTAAAATAAAGTCACTGATAGCCAAGAACAACTATTTGATGAAAGACTCAGAGTGTTCTGAGTTTTCCCAGAATTAAAATAATTAGTAACTGAATATTTTTAAAATTGAAATTCAAGCCCTATTTTCATTCATTTAAATCTTTTCAACCAATTTGGTTTTTTTTCTCCTTTTATTTTTAGGGGTTTTTTTTTGCAAGGCAATGGGGTTAAGTGACTTGCCCAAAGCCATACAGCTAGGTAATTATTAAGTGTCTGAGGTCGGATTTGAACTCAGGTACTCCTGACTCCAGGGCAGGTGCTCTACCCACTGTGACACTTAGCTGCTCCTAATTTGGCTTTTTAAGATCAATGTATGAACAATTTTTGTTGTTATTTATTTTTCAATATATCATTTCTGATCTCTTAAGGTCCTCATAACTTTAAATTCTGTGATCTCATAAGGGAGACCAATTCTTATAATTAAAGTGATACTGTTTTCCTATGCCTCATGAGCACTATGAATTACATTTTTCAGCACAAATTTGCCTTAAAATATGGCCAAAAATAGCCATATAGCAATATACCTAAATGGTACAATGGATAGAATGATAGCTCTGGAGTCAGGATTATTAATTTTCCTAAATTCAAATGTGCTCATCTGTAACCCTGAATAATTCACTTTAACCTTATTTGCCTCAATTTCCTCATCTGTAAATGAACTAGAGAAGGAAATGGCAAACCACTTTAATATCTTTGCCAAGAAAAACCTAAATTAGATAAAGAAGAGTAGGGCATGATTGAACAACAATAATAGCTTTAAACAAAGATGCATTTAATCTTCTATTTCAGTAAATAGCCCATATACTTTCTTCTAGGTAGTTACATGCACCAAGCAGCTAGAATGTTATACTCATCTTTTTACTGGCCACTCAGTCACTGGAGTCATAAATGAAATAAATAGATAATACAGTCAGTTCCTAAAGAGATTCAAAAATATGTGCACATGAGAAAGGGGGATAGTAGCACTGAATAAGGATAATAAAAACATTTAAAACAAATTGGATAAAATAATGATCTAGTTCCAAAGAAAATAATCTCTTCTCAAGTGGCAGAAGTATGTATCTCAGAGGAAAAGCATTTGAGAATTGTATTGCAGTCCAGAAATGTAGAAACTCAGAAAAAAATGCTAAAAATAGATATAAAAATAATAATTTTATGCTGTCATAGAACCTATGAGTTAGAAAGAACATTAAGAGTTACTGACACTATCTTCCTCAATTTAAAAATTGTCAATAGGACAAGACCCTCATATTTTCCATATGAGGGTATTGTCCTACAACATTTCTGATCAGTGGCCCTCTAGCTTCTATTGGAATGCTTACAGTGACAAAGAGTTCATTGCTTTTAGGCATCCTGGTTTATTACTGGAATAATAAATTTGGCTCCATCTGACTTCCAGTTACAAATTCTGGTTTTGCCCTCTGGAACCAATATAGAATTAATCTCTCTATTCTACCATACTATCATTTTTCAAATATTTGAAGGTAATCTTCATAAAACAAACAAAAATATATTTTTTATTCTTTCATGATATGGTTTCTTAATGATGCACTAATGACCATTTTTTTCTAAATAGTCTCCAGTATATTTTTGTTTCTCTTTAAAGGTGGTACCAAAAAATGAACACAAATACTTCAAGTAACCTTGATGAGTTGACAAAACTGGTTCAAAATTTAATATGGATGAGTAAGACAAAATTTAATATGGATGAGTGTGAAACTTTATGCTTAGCACAAAATGTCAATTATACAGAGCTGGGATTGGAGGAACCTGGTTTAATAGTAATTCATGTGACACAAATAAGAGCAATCTAAATAACTGGGCAAATGCCAATTGTTCATGGCTAGGCTGAGCTAATATGATAAAAATGACAATTCTAGCTAAATTAAATTACCTATTCAGTATCATACCAATCAAACTTCCAAAAAATTACTTTTTTTTTGAGCTAGAAAAATAGTAACTACATTCATATGGAGGAACAAAAGGTTAAGAATATCAAGGAGATTGGGGAAGCTAGATGGCGCAGTGGATAGAGCACCGGCCCTGGAGTCAGGAGTACCTGAGTTCAAATCCTACCTCAGACACTTAATGATTATCTAGCTGTGTGGCCTTGGCCAAGCCACTTAACCCCATTGCCTTGCAAAAACTAAAAAAAAAAATGAATATCAAAGAGATTAGTGGAAAAAATGCAAAGAAAGGTGACCTAGCAAACCAGATGTAAAATGATATTATAAAGCATCAGTAATCAAAACTGTTTGATACTAGCTAAGAAATATAGTGGTGGATCAGTGGAATACATTAGGTGCAAAAGGAACAGTAGTAAATGACTAGAGTAATCTGCTGTTTGATATACCCAAAGATTGCAGTTTCTGAGAAGAAAAACAGCGGCATAGACCAACATTTCACATCCTATGTATACCAAGATAAGGTCTAAATGAGTACAGGATTTAGACATGAAGGGTGATATAAGCCAAATAGGAGAACAAGGAAGTTTACCTGTCAGATCTTTGGAAAGGGATGCAGTTATTGACCAAAATGCAAAATGGATAATTTTGATTACCTTAAATTGAAAACTTTTTGCACAAATTAAAACAAAACAACCAAGATTAAAAGGAAGGCAGTGAGTTACAACTAGTATTTCTCACAAAGGACTAATTTCTAAAATATATAGAGAACTGAGTCAAATTTATAAGCATTAAGGTCTTCCCCAGTTGGTAAATAGGCAAAGGGTATGAAAAGGCAATTTTCAGATGAATAAATCAAAACTATATGCAATCTTATGAAAAAATGCTCTAAATCATTATTGTTTAGACAAATGCAAATTAAAACAACTCTGAGGTACCACCTCACACCTATCAGCTTGGCCAATATGAGGGGAAGTGCTGGAGGGGAAAACTGGGACACTAATGCATTGCTTCCAGAGAGCAATTTGAAATTATGGCCAAAGGGCATTAAAACTGTGAATATCCTTTGATCCAGCAATACAACACTAGGTCTGCATCCCAAAGTGATCACAAAAAAAAAGGGTTTTAAAAAAACACCACATGTACTAAAATATTTACAACAAAGCTTTTCATAGTGGCAAAGAATTGAAAATTGAGGGGATGCCCATCAATTAGGGAATGACTGAACAAATTGTGGTATATAAATGTGATGAAACACTATTGATTTATAAGAAATCATGAAGGATGAAATTTCAGAATAGCTTGAAAAGATTTGCATGAATTGATGCAGAGTGAAGTGAGCAGAACCAGAAGAACATTATACACACTAACAGTATGATTGGATGATCAACTATGATGAACTTGCACATTTCAGCAGTATAATAATCAAAGATAATTCTAAAAGACTTGTTATAGACAATACCATCCATATCCAGAGAAGGAACTGTGGGGTTTAAAGATAGACTAAAGATTAGTATCTTCCAATTTTTTAAAAGTTGTTTTATATAATATATCTTTTTCTCTTGCTGATTTTTTTCCTGTTTGGATTTGATGCTTCTTACACAACAGTTAATATGGATCTATGTTTTAATGTGGTTATACATGTATAGCTTATATTAAGATTGCATTCTTCTGGGGGAGGGGAGAGTGAAGGGAAGGAGGGAAAATGTAAATCTCAAGATTTTGCAAAATGATTATTGAAAACTACCACTGCATATAGCTGGAAAAATAAATAAATATTTATTGAAAATAATAATTAACATGAGAAATATTTAGGTATTTTAATTCTTCCTTGAGCTCACTAATGAGACTTTATTGTGGTCTGACCAATGTGATTATCAGTTCCCTTGCTCTAAGGATTACATAAGTGAGAGAAGGCATATCACAGGCAAAGAGCACTAGATTTGGCAGAAGAATATGGAGGGATTCTGGTTCTGTCATTTAATATCTATGTGAGTTCTGGCAAGTCTTCAAATACTTGAGCTTGTTTCTTCATTTATAAAATGAGTTTGATAGTACTTTCATTCCCTACCTTATGAGGCTGTTTGTTGAAAAGCATCTTGTAACCCTTGAAGCATCATATAAAGTGGTCCATCATTATTAATAATAGTAAACAATCATTGATTATGGAGACAGCTTTCGATGGTAGTCTTCGGTATTCCTATTCCAATGGCTCATCATACCTTGGAGGTGTCTCTGATTTCTTGAAGCCTATGCAAGGTAAGTGCAGTTTCTATCATATTGGAAAGACTTCTAGGATGTGCCTAGCATGTCTGTTATTTGAGGGAAACTATTTCTAAGATCAGAAACAACAAAGGATTGACAACTATCAATGAGTTTTAAAATCACAGCGATTCAAGAACAGGAAGTCATGGAGTGGATTGAAATGTACATTGTGAGGCTATACCAAAATTAAAGAAATTGTGGGTCATTGCAGTATATGATTTCTTTACATTATTCACTCACTCACTCACTCATTCATTTATTCATTACCTTTACCTTACTTGGTTCACTCTGAAAAAATTGTATATAAATACACATATACATATGCATGTATGCATGCATATATGTATGTATGTGTTAAATTTGGTTCATTGGCTTTAACCTGAATTAGTATGATCCTCAAGATAGTTTTGAATTTTTATTTGCTTATCTATCATAGAGAGGCAGATTGGGATGGTGAATAGCAAGATAGCCTTGAAGCAAAGACCTAGATTCAACTCCCATTTCTGAACTATATATATTGACTGAGTGTTCCTGGGAAAACCACTTAACTTCTCAGTGCTCAGACTTTAAGCTGCAGAGGTATTGAACAGCATTGTAAAGAAAGATCTCAAGGGACCTTCCCATTCCCTAATACCATGAAATCATAAGTCCAGTCCTTATCTTACCTTTCATAGTAGTTAACACTCCCATTTTCCTTCCATCAGAAAATTCCTCATCCAGATCATTGACAAAGTTACTAAAAATGATACCTAGATTTAAGTGACTCTGCTACATAATACCTTTTGGATTCATAATGGACTTTGGATTCATCACTTCCCAAATGTGGGTCTCAGATCCCTATTCTATAATATGAAGGAGTAAGACTAGATAATATCTATGTTCCTTCCACATCTAAATAATTATAGGATCTTATGCTTCTTATTGAATAGTATAGGGTCAAATGCAGAGTCCGGTGACACTCTGATAGAGACCTGCTACCAAGGTCCTTGCATGCAAGGTCCTATGCCACTTAATAGATGTGAAGTCACAGACAAGTCATTTCTTTTTTTACTATTATTTTCCTCATTTAAAATAAGGACAATACCACTTATTCTATATGTCTCCCTTGTTGTTTTGAGGATCTGTAAACCTTGAAACATTGCATAAATATGAAATGATTTTTTTTATTATTTTGGTTTGGAAATTTATTTGGAAACTTACTCAGATGTGAATTTATCTGCTCTATTTTGGTGGTCAGAGAGGGTTGTGATAATGATGGGATTCTGGAGTAGGGTTTAGCTGAAATAATGGGGTCTGCCTGAATAGTAAAGGTTGGTAGAAGACTAAAGATTATAGCAGGAGCCTCTGGATCACTCTGGGAAAGAAGTGACCCCTCAATGAATTCAAGTGCTCTGAGACAATCCTGTTTTAGTTATGGCTCTTGATTAGTAATCAGTTCTATATATAAGGCATGGTCAAGCAATAGAGGTATTTACCAAAATAAGTAGTCTGAGTAGGTAGAAGGGCCAGGTCTGGATCAGGTATAAAAAGATTTTATGTTGGTGATAAATTGTGAATTAAAAGTAAACAATTCAGGCTCTCCATTGATTATTCTAAACCTTGTTTTCAATTAGCTTACATTGATATAGTACTTTTCAATTTATCATTCCCTTTCCTCACAACAACCCTATCAAGTGGGTAGTGTTAGTACTAATTCTCCACCCCATCCGCCATTTAACAAGTGGGGAAAAGCTCAGAAAGGCTACACGACTTTTTCATGATCACAAAATGACAGACTGAAAAACCTAAATCCCAGACTCATGATTTTAAATCCTATTCTCTCTCTCTCTCTCTCTCTCTCTCTCTCTCTCTCTCTCTCTCTCTCCCCTCTCTGTCTCTGTCTGTCTCTGTCTCTCTCCTCTCTGTCTCTGTCTGTCTGTCTCTGTCTCTGAATCTGTCTCTCTCTCTCTCCCCACCCCACCCCTTGCAACCTCCAAGATAAAATAAAAAATAATTAAATTATTTTTATAGTTAGCTAAATGGCACAATGGTTAGAGCAAAAGTCCTGAAGTTAGAAGACTCATCTTCATGAGTTCAAATCTGCCCTCTGACACTTAGGAGCTGTGTGACTCTGGAAAAGAAACTTAACCCTGTTTGCCTCAGTTCCCTAATTTGTAAAGTGAGCTGGAGAAGGAAATGGCAAACTGCTTCAGTATCTTTGCCAATAAAACCCCAATGGAATCTTGAAGAGTCAGATATAATTAAAAAAATGTCTGAATAACAAACTAGCATTGATATAAAATTAGACAAGAATCTAATTTTCTTTTCTTTCCTGAAAAAAATATTATTTCTTTCTCAATTCCTTCAACTGCAAACAAGGATGAGCACAAAATATCATTTGTGCATACACATATGTGTTTGAGAATCACAGGACTGACAGACACTTCCTTCTATTCCAGTGAATTCTATATGTATTATATGGACAGTGACACAAAAACCTTTTCGAATATGCAATTTGTATTTTATCTTATAACTACCAATCATTTTGCTTGAGTGCAACAAGCAAAAAGACAGTTTAAGGTCCAGTCTCATTTAAACAAATTCATATTGGCTCTAGCACTCCATTGGCTGCCTGAGCTTCTTGATGTGAATATAGCTTCCAGAGATAGAGAATACTAATAATAGTGTTCTGGTAAATATTTAGCAACTGTATTTCTATAAGGAAAATGTATGTACAACATACTCTCAAGTTTAATATGCACTACCATTTTTTCCATTTAATTTCTTAAGTCTAGATGACCAACAAGACCGGAAATTAAATGCCTAATTTCTGTCTGAAGGGTGTAAAAGCTCACATTGAGAATTTAATAATCAGCTCTTGAGAGCCAGTTTGAGTAGGTTCCAGTACAGTGACGTGTGCGTGGGGGGAGGGGGGGTCCATTATTGGCAAGGCACGGATTGTCTCAGGATTTGCACTGTGTGAATCTAATAGAGTTAGCACAGGCATGCATTTTATATGAGTGCAACCCAGTTTTTGAGGGATTGTGCCACCTGATGTGAGGCACAGCTCTGCCTCCCCTCACCACACATCCCTGCCAGCACATCCCTGATCACAACTCATTCTTGCCAGAGCATGTCCTCCATGTCCTCAACTAAATCTGTCACCAAAGTTCATCTTGATATGCTAACAGATTTACTTAAATTCTCTTGATATTGCATGGTTATAAGTGGATTATTTAGGCTATTAGTCATCCCAAGCTTCAACATAAATAATATATAAATTTGGAGACTCTCTGTAGTTCTTCCTAGGATTCTTCTACTTATTCATCTTCTACAATAGATGCTGGTACTTAAGCTTTAATTATTTTCATGATTGTCTTTTTGCATATATTTATCATGACAACTTAAATAAAAGATGACCACATGTCCTACTTTTTATTCCCTTTTTTTAGATTTTTCAAGGCAGTGGAGTTAAGTGGCTTGCCCAAGGGCCACACAGCTAGGTAATTATTAAGTGTCTGAGGCCAGATTTGAACTCAGGTACTCCTGATTCCAAGGCCGGTGCTTTATCCACTGCACCACCTAGCTGCCCCTTTTTATTGTCTTTTGATACATGATAAAAACCAACTCGACCAGTTCTTTCATTTACCTCTCCAGGGAAAACTTGAGCCATCCTTCCATTAAGTTGTAATTTTCTTTTGTCTTCTGGTTTGCTTTATAGGGAAAACATCAAAATCAATATGATTCAGTTTTTCTGGCCTTATGACCATTTGACCTTTGGACAAAGATCTTACTTTTGAAGTACCAAAGAACTAAGCATGTTTAGTGACAATCTGATAGTTATACTTTTTTAAATCACTGTAAAATTTTACACCACTTTGCTACCCTCACTGTAGAAATGGAAAGGTATAGCATAAGATTGAGGGTCATTTTGCATTTTTTCTTTTTTCCTCTGGGTTACTATGATCAGGTGGCAAGTTTAGTAATAAACTCCTCCATACTTTGCTAGACTGCTCTGTCACCAGACCATACTTGAAGCCTTTTTCAACATGGTAGAACCTGCCAGAGCTTGTGGTTCACTGGCATGGTCCTATGACATCAGAATCATGTCTAACTTAAGATGAGGCATTAGACTAGCACTTTATGGAAATACCCTTGTAAATCAAGAACTGAAAGAAACTTCCTTTTGCTCCAGTGAATTCTACAATACATGTTATGTGGAATCATTTTGTAAAGCATCCAAATACTATTCCTATCTATAAATTACATATATATATATACAAAAGTACATATATCCAATACTTTCTGAATATTTTTCACTTAGATTACAGAGGACCATAAGGGTGAGAGAGCTAGAAGGGACCTTGGAGTTCATATTCCAAATCTTTCATATGATAGAGTAGGAAAGTCCAGAAAAACTGAAATTCTGAGTCCCTTGGGAAATTCTGAATACTTCTCTGTAGAGTCTTCAATTGATTCTTCTAGGAATTCACTTAAGCTGAGAAGTTTCTACTTAAAATCAATTCAGTGACACATGAAACCTTTTTTAAAGGGAAAAAAAGCATTGTTTCTACACAAAGCTGTTTTTTGGATATTACAAAAAAACTGATGTTGAATTTGCCCTATCAATGTTCAATTTTCCACTTTGATGTTAAAACAGGACTAAAGCTCCAAGAAATGCTTAGAGAGAGCTTTTAAATAAAATGCTACCTTAATTGAGACTGTTGACATAGCATAAGATATTGTATCTTTTAATAAGGATAGAGTCAGGTAAGTTCTAGAACCCTGCTTGGAACCAATGAAGCACCTGAACCACTGAGATTGGAGGATGCCAAGTTAAGAATGCAGCTTATGGGTGTTGAATGATTGAGACTCTGCCTTCATGAAGTTCAAGAAAACTGGAATAGTTAATGCAATACTCATATAATTCTCAGAAGTACAAGTTAACAGTTTTATCCTCTGTAAGAAAGAACCATTACAAGGTAGAGAATAGTTACTTCCAGATATTTATTAAAATAAGAATCTTATATTTTATCTTTAGATAGCATTCTTCTCTCTTCATGCTGCTTGAGTTCTAGGCTTTGTACTTTACTTTTAGGTATTGCTATAGTTGCCTATCTTTTATAAATATCCTTGTTTGTGTCTATGTATCTATGTATGTGTATTTGTATGTGCATGTCTGAATTATATCTGTCTATCATCTTTACCTATCTATCCACTATCTCTCTCATCTAATTGTTAATTTGTGAGACCATAAGCAGTTGACAGCTACTTTACATGCTAAATGCATAATAGAGAATTCATGCTCAAATTCAACATTGTACCAGATGTACACCCTCTATACATGTAGTTTGCAAATGTTGATATCTAAAACTGTGAACTCTTGTCAGAATATGCATTATTTTGCTTTCAAATCTTTCAATTCTATTAGTATTAAAATGTAAATAGGACTATCTCTTTCTTAAAGTAAGGGTCCTTTTAGATTTCTGAATTGGGGGACAATGGGAAGTACAACTAGACCCAGAGAAAAAAATAGTGCTTACAAGATGAAAATGGAGGACATGATTTTAAAATTCAATTTGAGTTTTAGGGAAGAGCTTGCATTTGGGGACATCTGCCAATGATCAGGAAAAAATGTTCATGTTTTCTAAAAGGACTTTCCATTCCTGACTCTTGAAGATCTGACCTACAGCAGTAACTGTATGATGATTGATTGCATTAATTGATGCAAATATCACTGTTGCTGGTAAATGTTCTCTACCTTCAAGTCTCCTGCACCTGGATATCCTCTTTCATTTACCTGGACATTTACTTATTTTGGCATCTGCAGAGCTTTTTTTTCCATAATAACCTTTTCTATTCTATAATTCACTTTTTATAAAGTTTTCCTTCTTATGTGTTTATTGACAGGTACTTTCTTTGTAGGAAAGATTTGGCTTTAGGACAAATAAAAGAGAAAAGCTACCTTATAATTAACTCATAATTGCCACCAAAAAGTGTTTGATACATGATAGAAAACTAAATACATTTATGTATTTAGATGAATTAATGCTTGTTTATTTCAACAATTCAATATTTATTAAGTACTTACTATGCACAATGGATACATGCATTGAGTCATATAATGGGGACTTTTGTAAGTCACTTGCTGACATTTTTCCTATTTTTTTCTTTTTTTCTCAAAAGGGGTGTTTTTGAATATTTCCTACTGTTTCTGTTGGTTGTTTATGTAATTTTAAATTTTATTCATTTTATTCTGAATTGAAGAAATAAAACAAACATTTTGATAACAGTGAAAGACATTATCAATATTTGTATAATCCCTGTATAGAAGGAGTCCTTGACACCTTTCTGGGCCCCAAGAAACTCCTCAGAAATATAACTTTGGCTAGGTGCCTTTGGGTCTGAAAATAATCTGACAGGATCCAAATGCTTGACTCTGGCAGGGGGTGTGTCACAGATATACCATAAATTTGTCTAAGATTCACAAAACACCCTTGTTAGCCTAATTATCTTGCTTTATCCGTAAAATTCCTGCTTCCTCCCAGGACTGCCTCCCCTTCCCCAGATGCAGCTGGAGCTATAAGACAGTAAATTTCACTCCCTCACGCCTGTGGGAAGCCATGAATATGTGACTCCCTCCATCTCAGGAAACATGTTCAGACATAACACAAAGGGTCAGGACCCTTTTCCACTCTGTCTAACCTCCTATCTATACTGAGCCATATGTTTACATATGTTTGTAGTAGTATGACAAAAAATATATCTAACTGCTGTCTTTGCTTCTGTATCCTGCTTGCTCTCAGTACCCCTCCCCAAAACACTATAAAAACCCTATCCCCTGAACACTCAGGGACTATCTGATTTGGGTACTCTTCTTCCCCAGGCAGTCCCCAGGAAATTAACGATCTCCAAACTTATCAAATTTTGGGCTCTGTCTCACCCTTTGGGTTCAGCACCAGAATTTGAAAAAACAAAGATGATTGTGGGGCAGCTAGGTGGCATAGTGGATAAAGCACCAGCCTAGGAGTCAGGAGTACCTGGGTTCAAATCTGGTCTCAGACACTTAATAATTACCTAGCTGTGTGGCCTTGGGCAAACCACTTAACCCCATTTGCCTTGCAAAAACCTAAAAAAAAAAAAAAGATGATTGTACATGAAATTACAAATCTATTATGTACAACTTGTTTTTCATTTTAAAATATATAATAAAGTTATCATATAACTTTATTTTCCCCTTTTTATCTTTTCTTCCCCTCTCTGCATTGTGATTACTGTTGGACACAGTATATATCATATCTATATAAAATCATTTTATCTATACTTCTATTTTTTTGGGTTTCTCCCCTCTGGATGCAGAAAGTGTCTTTCTTCATATGTCCTTTTTGGTTTTAATTTGGGTATTCATACTAAGACAAAATGACTTAGTCACTCAAACTTAATTTTAAAACAATATTGTTGCTATAGTATACAAAATTTTCTTGGCTTTGCTTATTTCACTTTTCATTATTTCATGAAAGTCTATTCATTGACATCATCATAGCACAGTAGTATTCAATCACAGTCATATACCATAATTAATTCAGCTGTTCCCTAATTGATGGGCATCCCTTCTATTTCCAGTTCACTACCAACACAAAGAAAGCTGCTAAAAATATTTTTGAACATATAGGTTCTTTTCCTTTTCCCCTAATAGTTAACTTGTTAAAGTTTAAAAGACTGTTTACTTTTTAAAATTACTCCTTTCATTTTCCCCTAATAATAACTCCTTACACCAATATAGTTATTTATACTTTCCAAAGTGCTTTCATATTTTTACATTATCTCATTTGTTCCTCATAATAATCCTGACACAGGGAGTAAGATGGTTATTATCTCATCATTTTACACATTAGAACTTTGAAATTCAGATAGGTAAATACCACATGAGTTGAGGATGAAATCTCATAAATAGGACATACCAACTCAGGTGGCTACAACTTAGTCAACTGCCAAAGCAAGATTCCCTAGGTAAAATACAACATTTAGATGAAAAATGAACAGAATTAATATGACATTACTTTGATATCACCAGGAAGAAAGTGATATAACAGTGTACAGAAGATAAATTAATAATATTAGAGACAGGAGGCAGGCTATTATGAAAGCAAGACTAATAAATGGAAATGAAATAAATGCCATCCAGTATGAAATAATAGAAAATTTAAGTTCAATGAAACAACAAAATGTATAGATCTGATTGATTTAATAAATTTGGTGTAATGCTCAATAATAGATTAATGCCAACACTAGTTGCTTAGAGTACAACATTACCTGAAACAAAACACTCTTCTCCTTCATATCACGAGGGGTGAATAGTATAATTTACTGCATCATTCAAGAATTATACAAATTCAGGAGAATGGGAATGGTCACATTTCACATAGGTAATTTTGGACTTTTTTTGTTTGAAACTAAAAATTAACTAATGACAGTTTTAAAAACCCTTTATTGGATATTGGAAGTTACATAATTGATGTATAAGTTGTTGTTTGTACAGCTTTATTACACTATTTCAGATTTATTCTCTAGATGTTTTCTATGTATTATTTATTGTCCCAACTCAAATTTAAGTTCCTTGAGGTAAGAGAGTATATCATTTATTTCCTCTGGAGATCCCTTAGCAGAATGTTAGTTATTCAATAGCATAAATGATTGTTCAGTGAATTAATGGCAACTTTTATGAGTATTGTTAGAGAAATTTAATAATTATATCTTTTATAGAGCTAGTGTTTAAAGTTTACTAAACATTTTTTCCCATGTTACAGATTTGTTAACTGAGGATCAGAAAAATAGAGTGATTTGTCCAAGGTCCTTCAGTTTATAAACTGTCAAGATTAAAAATTCTGATTTCTATATCAATGTTCCCTGAAGCATGTCATACCATAATATGTTGAAAG
The DNA here is from genome assembly GCF_037893015.1 of Macrotis lagotis. Classification (NCBI taxonomy): domain Eukaryota; kingdom Metazoa; phylum Chordata; class Mammalia; order Peramelemorphia; family Peramelidae; genus Macrotis; species Macrotis lagotis. Next base: position 413,989,952 of record NC_133666.1, read on the forward strand.
TTGCCAAAGGAATAATTAATAATTAGTTTGTATTTCATAAATGCTGATTATATTGAAATAAATGAAAATTATGACTCTATGTATGTTTCATGAAATAAAAATCTGTTTCAAGGTCATTGAATGACTGTTTAGAGATGTTGATTCTATAAATGGGGCTATAAATGCTATAAATGGGGCAGTTAGATGGTGCAATGGGTAAAGTGCCAACTCTAAAATCAGAAGGGCTTGAGTTTAAATCCAGCCTCAGACTCACTTAGCTGTGTAACTTTGAATAAGTCACTTAACCCTGGTTGTCTCACTTCTAGGGTCATCTCCAGTTGTCCTGATTCTTATCTGGTCTCTGAACCTGGACTTGGATGGTTCTAGAGGAGAAAGTGAGACTGGTGACTTAGTACAACACCCCCTTCACTCAAATCCAATTCATGTGCATGTCATGGCATCACCTCCCTGATATCATGATCTTCATCAAAAATGAAGGATGGGGGTTGCTAGGTGGTGCAGTGGATAAAGCACTGGCTCTTTAGTCAGGAGTACCAGGGTTCAAATCTAGGCTCAGACTCTTAATAATTACCTAGCTGTGTAGCCTTGGGCAAGCCACTTAACCCCATTTGCCTTGCAAAATCCTAATAAAAAATGAAGGATGAACATCATCACTATTCTAAAAATACACCTTTCTATTTATATATGATCCTGAACTCAACTCAGGAAAACTTATACAAGGTATTCAAACCAGTAAAATTTAAACTGTCGCTAAGACTTTTGGGACAGCCTGTAAAGAAAAATAGATATTTTGATAGTTGACTAAAGGAAATGTAGTACTATCTGTGTTAAAGCAGCTTATCATACTGATGACTGGGATGCAGAGTGTGTCCAGAGATGCAGAGATTAGTAATATGGATGATGGCTGAAGAGATCATCAAGAAAATTCACTTCCTTAAATAATGCATATAACAATGTACTTGTCCAATTTATCCTTCATTATTATAATGAACTATATAGTGAAGATTGGAAAAATTGGGCTTTGAGCAAATGGAGCTTAAAGATCAAACTATGTGGGTTTGTTTTGTGAAGAACTCACCAACCTCTGACTCAGCGAGATAAGAAAGACTTTGATTTTAATTCAAAGGTTGCACAAACTGTTTACAAGTTACTATAAAAGTTCTTAAGTTAAGTCCTTTGGAGATGCAGTTAGTGAATTTCTTAAAGGAGATAGTAGTTTTTAAGAAGTTAATAAAATTAAGCAAAAGAAATGGTGGAGAGAGAGACAATCAAAGGGGGATGGATAGTCATGAAGTTAAAAGGGAAGAAGGGAAGAAAAGGAAACTTAGATCAACCAAGATCTAGCTACATGAAGATAGGACCATTAGTCCAGCAACATGGAGCTGGACCATGTGGATCTAACTTAGAGAAAGGGAGAGAAGAAAATCAAAGGAGCCCTGCTGGGAGTGAAGCAGGAAAAGAGATCAAACCTGGTCAGAACCTTGCTCAAACACATTTCTATGGTGGGTGAGACAAGATACTTGAAGAGTGGTTTAACATCTATCTCCAGGTTTCCTGCAATGTGCAGGTTTGGTCCCCAAGATGTGGCTAAGACAGCACTCAATGAGCATGAGCAGACCCCTGCTTCATATTCATAAGCATCCTCCTGCTTCAAAACCAGCTGCCTTTGGGTTAGGAAACTCACTTTAATTGAGTAATGGAAAGAGTTCATCATTGAAATAATTCTGGAATTAGAATCATAAATTTGAGCCACAGTGGCATCTCTTCTAATCTCTCTGAACTTTAGTTTCCCTATCCATTAAATGGGAAGGAAGAAAACAAGCATTTTTAAGCTCCTATTATTTTCCAGGTACCACGATCAAGTTCAAATATTATCTCATTTGATCATCATAACAACCCTAAGAGCTAACTACTATTACCTTCTCCATTTTATAGTTGAGGAACCTGAAGAATTAAGTGATTTGTCAAGGTCATATAACTAATAAGTGCCTGAGGTCAAATTTGAACTCAAGTCTTCTAGACTACAGGCTTGGTATTCTATCTACTGTGCCACCCATCTGCCTTTAGGTATAATAGATTTTGAACCCTCCAAAGGGCTGCTGTTAGAAAAGCAACTAGCACTATAAACTAAAAAGTATTATTCAACACTGAATTTCTGCTATGAATATAGAAAATTTTAATAGTAATTAGGAATAGACTCTTTAAAAAATTATTGGCTCTCATAAACAGCTGTTTGGTTCAATAAACCTTAATCCAAAAATCTCTTAATCTGTTTGTAATTTAGAAGTTTGTTCACCTTTTAAAACATCTCAAGAACGTCTGGAATCATTCTCCCAAAGGGTAATAAAGTGCTCTTTAGTGTCCCAGCAATGATCACTATTAACTTACAATACAACATTAGAAATGCTAATGTATTTAATGTTATAATTAGGTCCTAGGGAATGTAGCAGATGATCTAAGGAGAAGCAGTCTTCTCTCTATCTCCTGTCAACCAGAACAGATTTCTAGTTTTTCTCTGCCTCATTGATTCATCTCACTTCAAATCTCATCTGAATATATCTGCTCTCTCTGGCCCCTGCCTCTTAATTTATTTATCCATATGTTAATTATTATTTAACTTTTCGTTGTTTAATTATATCAAACAATTTAGAATACACATTGTGTATTGAAGATCCTATCCAAAGTAGGGTTGTATTAGCTTGTTATTATTTTATCTCACTTACTCTTTCTAAAGTACTTTACAGTTATGAATTAGTAAATTATTGCAACATTTGCAATGGAGATAGTCAATTACTATTTACATTTTTTCCAAGGAAAAGCAAGAAGAGGTTTGGGACTAAGGGGAGTGACCTAGTATTTCACAGAAACAGCTGTGCTGATATCTTAGTTTTCCCATCTCTACCAATTGTGGTAAACATTTTATCAAGTCTCTACTATTTGAAGGTGTTAGGGGTACAACTAAAAAAATGGAATCATCCCTGTCAACAAGGAATTTATATATCATCTAAGTAAGAAATGTATAGTATTGGCTAATCTGAACTAGTCAGTCTGATAACATGGAATTTTTTAAATTAAAATCTATCTTAAGTCTGGGTCTATATTTTATTCAACTTTATGTTTTCCCATTGCACCAAGCAAAATGCCTGAGACATAGTAGGTTCAATAAATATTTTTTGATTTAATGAATACTATGTTGGGCCTTTTTTCCCTGCTTCCTTTTTTTTATCCAAAAGCAACTGGTTGGTTATTTCATAACCATGACCTCAAACAAATATCTCCTTGTTAAGAATCTGGGGATGGGGCTGCTAAGTATCACAGTGGATAGAGCACTGACCCTGGAATCAGGAGTACCTGAGTTCAAATACAGCCTTAGACACTTAATAATTTCCTAGCTGTGTGACTTCGGGCAAATTACTTAACCCAATTGCTTTGCAAAAAAACAAACAAACAAAAAAAAGAATTTGGGGATAGAGAAATTAAACATATAGAATTCAGTAAAAATTTCTCAAGCATTTACTATTGAATCAGGGCACAAGAAAATAATGTAATCTTTTGAAAATTTTCTAAATTGTGAAGGGCATTCTCCATTCTGTGTTGACTCTTTGCAATCTCCACTTCCAAAGCCAAGTTGGACTTTTTGGTCACATCTTTTGGGGCAGGAGAAGCCTTAGCATGTAGTACATAGTGCATAGAATGCCACTCATGTTCAGTGAATATTGTCTTAGTGAATACAGTCCTTGGGGTCTACTTCTGTGGCAGAGGCATTGGGGAATACTTGGAGCCAGGTACTACTCAAGCACTTGGAGCCAGGTACTACTCAAGCACCACCTTTGCCCTGCCCACCAGAAAGGTGTTTGAGCAGACTTCTGCCCAGGGGAAGTCTTTCTCTCCTGAACTCCCAGGGGGCAGCTACTTGTTTCTTCTCTTTAAGTTCCATCCACATGGTCTGGCCATAGTGCTGGAACAATATAGTCCCAGCTTCATATGACTGGGTCTGCTGATCTAAGCTTCTCTTCTCTTTTTTCCTCTTCTGGGCTCCCTGTCTTTCCTCTCTCCTCTAAGCTTCTTCTCTTTTCCCTTTTCTTTTTTACCTTGACTACAACTTTCTCAACTTGTAACTATCAATATAACCTGACCCATTATTCCTTCAAAACTCTGATTTCAACTAGTTCCATGGTTTTTCACAAGTCCCAAGGAGCCTGGTCATATCAATCATTCAATTAAAACAGACTTCCCGTTTTTCCTGGGAAGCTAGGTTCTCATTTGATAAATTTTTTGTTATTTGTTTTTAGTTCTAGAAGAAGACCACAGCATCAGGTAGGCAATGACAAGTAAGTGAACTGGATTTAAGTGAGGGTCGTGCTTACTTTCTCCTCTGGCTTTATGGGTCCAGTGGTCAGATATGTATCGGGATGACTAGAGATGACCCTGGATGCAGTGGGAGACCTTGCCCTTTTAAAGCTTGGTCTTTCCCAAGTCACAGTTTGACTGAGATAACATCCATTCAGTTATTAAAGATAGATTAGAGAGGCCAAAAATGATCACTTCCAAAAAAAGAAAAAAAAATTTATTGGGAGGGTAAGACTCTCAGTGCATCTCAGTGATTAAGGCTTTAATGAAGTTTATTCTAGGTATGTGGGAAAGCCTTTAAAGATATATTGATAAATGATGAAATGTCAAATTTGGGAAACAGTTGGAAGGAAATAGAGAATTTATGAAGTGGGTAATGGAAAACAATTCAGAAATTTTAAGTTGGAGCCAGATAGGTTTAAGTATTTTATGTATTTCAGTTATTATAGTCTTTAATACTAGGACTTGAAAGGGAAACTTTCAGGAAAGGCCCCTATTAAAAGTTTTTGTTACCAAAATACTTCACATATAAAAACATGTTCCCACAAAATACAACTCAGATAACCTGCGGTCAACTAATTTTTTAATGGCTTCAAATGTTACATAGCATAGTTGACTTTTATGTTTATATGTGTTTCCCATAATTATGAATAATTGAAAATTGGTTCAGGGTTTAATTGGTGGTTCATAACACCCATTAGCTAACTTCTATGACTCACTTTGCTATTGTTGTGGAGTTGTAATCAACTCTTTGCAACCCCAATTTGGGGTTTTCTTGACAAAGATACTGGAGTGGTTTGGCATTTCCTTCTCCATTTCATTTTATAGCTGAGGAACTGAGATAAACAGATGAAGTGATTTGTCCAGGGTCACATAGCTAGTAAATGTCTGAGGCCAGATTTGAACTTAAAAGATGAGTTTTCCCTACTCCAAGCTTAGTACCCTCTCTATTCTGCCACCTAGTTACCCACTTGTTTGGTCTGTCTATAAGCATCTTAAATAATCAATGCAGTTTTTTGTATTATTACTCTTTATTTGAATCATAATCCCTACACTAGATTATAAACTCCAAGAGGACAAAGATCTCCATTATCTAAATTTTGTTATCTTCTCTGGCACTGCTTAGCACAGTGCTGTGCATTTAATATTTGCTTAACAAATGTTTGCTGAATTAATGAATGAATGAATATTTGTTAGAGTTCTCTAGAGGTATGGTTGTGTTTCAGGGAATTATGAAGTTGGCTGTTATCTCCCTTAATTCCTCTTTCTTAGATGAATCAAGTACTTTCATGGTACTGTATTGCCTTTTGAAAAGCAAAGTGATCTGTTAAATTCACTTGGACTACAGTATTGGCAACTTAATATTTTATAACTCCCAGGGTCACTGAAAACATTTAAGACAAAATAATAAATCTCACCTAGGAGGTCCCAGCAAATGCCCAAAATGGACTAGTGGAAAAGATATTCTGGATTGGTGTATCACTCAAATTTGGAAGTCAAGGAGCATAAATGAAGCTCATCTAACTAAAGCCTTGTTGGATAATATATATGCCATATAAAAAAGCATAAAAGTATGAGAATTTAGGTGCATGCCTACTCATTACCATTCTCCATTATACCTGATTAAGAAAGTGAAACTTCCTTGTTCAAGCACTGTTGAAAATCAAGAAACCACACCATTCTGGATGGTCCAAAGATGTTAGGGAACCATGGGGTTTTGTATTAACACAGACAAATTGGATTGAATCTTTCAATCTAGTGAGACCAAAACATCAGTAACTTCTGACTGTTCCAATAACAAGTAGGTCAGATAAGACTCAACCTAGACAGGGGTTGATAAAATTATTTCAGTCAAAAATTGCACCCATACTTATTCACCAGTCATTCTAGTTATGTCTCTACATACATGTATCCTTCTCTGGGTGAAGAAATCTGATCTAACTATTTACTACCTTAGGCAGGATCATTGTTAGGTAGAGTCATTGAGGGCCCTGTACCTCATACTAGATATCAAAGATGGAGAATCTGTATTCATTTACATTCGAATGAGTAATATACTAACACAAGATCTCACACTATATATAATTATGTGATTTATTTTGTTAAAATTATATCTCAGCTTTCACTTGCTTAGATTTATACAGAGAAAAAAATTACTGAACCTCATGAAATTTCTTCAGGCTGCAGGTTCTCTATTCTGGAAAACTGCTCTATGATGTAGAGACATAAGACCAACACAATATTTGAAGTGCTTTTATGGAGCTGAACTTATAAATCTGCAGTTGTCAGTAAGCCTTTTGTTAATCGAAAATCTCTATTGGACATGGCAGCCAAGAATAACAATAGAGAAAAACCTTCAAAGGTAAGACATTTGATCTGTAAAATCATTACTAATAGTGATGATGAATACCAGAACTGGGATCAAGAGACATTTTTGTTAATGTAGCTGAATTATTTGAGGTAATATCATAAAACTTCATTAAAATGGCATACTCCCTGGTCCCATGACTAGTATTCTTCAAAGGAAATGTTCTCTAAGAGTCCTATTCCTTATTATGTGAGAGAAGTGATGTCTATTTTTATAAAGAACTATAATACTAACCTATTCTCTACCCTTTCCTCTCCCAAATACTTTTTTTGTTGCTATTCAGTCATTTTTCAATCCTGTCTGAACTTTTGTAACCCTATTTGGGGTTTTCTTGGCAAAGATAGTGGAGGAATTTCCCATTTCCTTCTCCATCTCATTTTATAGATGAGGAAACTGAGGTAGAATTAAATGACTTACCCAGGGTCACACAACTAGTAAGTATAGATTTGAACTCAGGAAGATGAATCTTCCTAAGCTCCCAAACCAATACTTTCTCCATTATCCCATTTAACAATGATACTTTGAAGACCTCATTCCGAAAGATACTAAAACAGAAATGGATCCTAAAAGACAACTAACTCAGCCATCCTCTGCATCCTGAAAGCAAGGGGAAGGATAAAGATGAACAAGCCATAGAATTGAAAATGGTATTTTGAATTGGGGGGAGGGGTAGCAGGGAATACAACGGTCCAGTTTAGATATAACAAAAATTTATCAAAGTTCAGGTTGGTCTACTAAGTGATGAGTCCTCGCATTGTAAACCAAGACTATCTGGATTATACATACAATTTCCTTTTAACTCTCAGGCTAATAATCTCAGACTCCCTTTTATAAACCTTCTCCCTTTTGTAAACTCTTCTTTTTATAACCTTTCTTTCCTGATAGCTTTAATCATTTTCCAATGGATAGCTTGATAATGTGTCACTACTTTAATATGGAAAAAGGCCTCATATTTAATTTTGGAAATCATATTTAATGTTTCTCAGAAGGACTTTGTGAAGTATTTTTGGTGGTAATTTGATTCTAATGGACCAGACATTATGTGTATGACATTGGGGCAATAGGGAGGATGGTATATAGTTTATCATCCATCTACAGCCTACTCCAATTCAACAAACATCTATTAAATGCTTAATATACTCTTCACTGGGCAGGTAGGTAGTTAAGTGGATAGATCACTGGACTTGGAATAAGAAAGACATCTTTCTCAGTTTGATTCTGGTCTCAGACACTTACTAGCTGTATGATCTTGGACAAGTCATTTAACCCTTTTTGTCTCAGTTCTTCATCTGTAAAATGAGCCAGAGAAGGAAATGGTAAACCACTCCAGTATCTTTGCCAATAAAACCTCAAAATGGGGATCATGAAAAATCCAACATAACTGAAAACAACTAAACAAATACTAGGGGGTGGGAACAGGGAAACAAAAATGAAACGACCTCTGACTTTAAACAAATTAAATTCTACTAAAAATATACATATGGATATGATAAAAGGAATCGATTGGGAAAAAGATCTTATAAAATGTTTTAAGATATTTGTTGGGGACTATAGGGAAGGCTAAATAGAGGAGATGCCACTTGAGATAAGCTATGAAGAAACAACAGATATCTGAAAATCAGAGACTAGGAAGAAATGTATTCCAGGCAGGTGGCACAGTTGGTAGGAGGTAAAACATGCCTTAGTAACATAGAGTAACATATTTTTTTGTTGAAATATTGTTGTTCATTTTTTTATATTAAGAAGATCAATTACACTTCAGGGTGATGACTGGACTTGTGAATTAATTGGATTTAAGTGAGATAGAGTTGCATAGTAATGTCAACCTCATTCTTCCAGAGTCATCAAAGTCCAGTGACAAGATAAAAATCAAGATGACTGGTGATGGCATAGGATACAGTGGATGGGTCTGACCAAACTATGTAGACTGAATGAAATGGGGTAATAGAAAATAAATCCATAAAGGTGGCTAGGAGCTATATTGGGAAAGCTAATATTCTAGGATACTAAGTTTTTACTTTTATTCTAGAGGCAATAGGGATCTAAATTCTTTTGAACAAAAATAACTGATTAGAACTTTTAGTTCTAGATCTGTGATCCTATAACCTGTACTTTAGGAAACTTGTCTAGACATTTGTGTGAAGAATGAGTTAAAGCCAAAAAACAAAAATACTGAAGACAGGGAAACAAATTAGAAAGCTACCAACTATGGGGAGAACTGCAGAATCCACAGAATTATTCAGGTCTACTTTTTGGTTGAGCTCCAAGTTATTTCCCTCCTCTTATTTGCTAGATGTCAGTAAAAGGCAAGGAAAATAAGCTACTCCTTTCTCCAACTAACATTTATTAGAAGAGGAATTTTTTTTCCCTCTCCTATCAGTTCCTATAAGCAATGTTTTTCCTTCAATCGTTTTCTAGCATCAAAGCTTTTCTTCCAATCTGCTCAGTTCTTAGCATCAAATTCAAAAGTTTTTCTTCATCCAGGATCTGATAATATCATCAGATGATGGGTTCATTTCCTTTTATGCAGCAGGAAACAGTAAACTCTGCTCTTCTTTTTTGATCTCTTCCTCTTTTCTTCCTCTTTTTATGTTTTCTCAACTTCTACTTTTTTTTTGCAATTGTAAAATGATTCACTTTTACCTTAGAATGAGAAACCAAGTTTTTTATTTCTGTCAGATGTTACAATAGACAATATTAATTTATTCCATAGTCTTCAAAAAAAGCTTTTAACAAATTTTTCCTGGTATAAATCTCAGATTCCTTATAAGACTCATCTGTAAATAAGTTGATGAGAAATGAGATACTTTGACTGTTTTTAGCCTAAGAATATACTTTTTTTCTGAAGACTCTCTCTCTCTCTCTCTCTCTCTCTCTCTCTCTCTCTCTCTCTCTCTCTCTTTCTCTCTCTCTCTCTCGGCAATACTGTTAAGCGACTTGTCCAAGATCACAGATCAAGGTGATTATTAAGTGTCTGAGGTCAGATTTGATTCCTGATGCCAGGGCTGGTGCTGTATCTTCTCCTCCCTTTTCCAAAAAAATTTTATTGATGGATTTTGTTTTTATGGTACAAATACAGATTATCACCATTTCTTGGGAAATTTCTTTTAAGAAAGTAGAACAATTAAGCACAATAAACAATACAGGGGCAGCTAGGTGGCACAGTAGATAGAGCACTGGCCCTGGAGTCAGGAGGACCTGATTTCAAATCCAACCTCAGCCACCTAGCTGTGTGACCTTGGGCAAGTCACTTAACTCCATTTCCTCACCAAAACCCCCCCCCAATACAGTGTCCTCATATGAAAGTGCATGCGACATTTCATATCTGTAGCTCATACCCTCACCTATTTTTAAAAAAATGACCAGAAATCTATTTTCTCTTTCCTCTTTTATCTCACTGAAGGAAAAAAAAATAATAAATATGGATAATTAAGCAAAACCAATTTCTTCAAAAGAAGAAAATATATGTATGTTCATCTATATATAGAGAGAGAGATAGAGGAATATAACTAAATTATAATTTTGCTTTGATTGCTATTAGTTTAATTTATATTATATTTATATATGTATACATATACTTATAGATATATTATGCATATTTCTATACTTACACACATAATTTACATTCTCTCCCCATCATGGATAGTATATGTTTTATTATTGGCTCTTTAGAATTATGTATGGTTATTGTATTGATCATGATGTTAACAGCTTACAAAGTTTTACAGTTTTGCTGTTTAATGTTATTGTCTAAATTGTTCTGGTTCTGCTCATTTCATTCTTTATCAGATTAGTAGTCATCATAATTATGCATTTTTGTATTGCTATTATAGTATAAATATTCTTCTGATTCTGCTTATTTAGTTCTGAATCAGTTCTTGAATGAACTTTCTACATCATTTTGAAATCATTTTTCTCACTTTATTGCATAATATTACTTCGTTATATTCATATACCACAACTCATCATCCAACTGTTCCTTTGTCACCTCAAAAAATACTATAAATTTTTTTTGCACATAAAGGACATTTTCCTCCCCTTTTTTTATGGATATAGAATTGTCAGTGGTATAGTTCAATCAAAAGGCATCTAATTTTTGGTAACTTAAAAAACATAATTCTGAATAGCTTTACAGAATGATTGCATCTATTCACAGGTTCGTCAACAGTTGATCAATATACCAGCTTTCTCATAGGAAAATAAGCTACTCCTTTCTCCAGCTAACATTTATTAGAAGAGGAATTTTTTTTCTCTCCTATCAGTTCCTATAAGCAATGTTTTTCCTTCAATCGTTTTCTAGCATCAAAGCTTTTCTTCCAGTCTGCTCAGTTCTTAGCAGTAAATTCAAAAGGTTTTTCTTCATTCAGGATCTGATAATATCATCAGATGATGGGTTCATTTCCTTTTATGCAACAGGAAACAGTAAACTCATAGACCCTCTGACATTTATCATTTCACATTTTTATCATTTTTGTTTGCCACTTCATTAGTGACTAATTAATAGTGATTTAGACTTTTTTTCTTAAGGATATAGATAGCTTGGAGTTCTTCCCTTGAGTACTGTCATTTGATATCCTCAGATTACATATTACTTATAGGAATAGTTCTTCTCTTATAAATTTGAACCAGCTCTGTAAATATCTTAGAAATGAGACCTTTATCAGAGAAACAATGCAAATTTAAATATTCCCCTCCCCAGTTAATTATTTCCTTTTTTAATCTGTGCTTCATTAGATTTGTTGGTTCAACAAGTATTTTTTTTTAGTTATTAAAATTATCTACTTTTATCTTCTATGATACACTTTCCTCCGTGTTTGGTCATTGACTGATTGAATGTGGTGTTTTTGTAATTGAAGAAGACCCTGACCTCAAGTGAATGATGACATGACATGCACCTTATGTTTAAGGGCAAAAGACATACTTATCACTGCCTCTACTAGAACTGTCTTTACCCAGGGCCTGATTTTATAGGAAACAGGACTTCTGGTAATGGTCTTGATAGAGTGAGAGATGTTGGTCTTTTAGATATGTCTTTTCCAAGTCATTAAGTCACTATGACCTTACCTGTTTATCTATCTAAAAGGTAATGTTTTTCATATTTCTCTAAGTTGTTCACAATGTGACTTTAAAAAAATAACAAACCCATAATAGCTTTATTATTTTATTAATAGAAACAGGAAATCTTTTTGATAGAATTCAGTTTGATAGAATTCTCTTAATAATAATAATAGTAGCAAACATGAAAAAATGAATCTTTCCTTAATATGATAACCGGTATATATCTAAAACCCAAACTTACTATTATTTGTAATGAAAATAAACTATGGGTTTTCCTTTTCACATTCCAATGGTAAGAGGCACAATGATCTATCTGGCCATCTCTTCATACCAAAGAATTCTGAATTTTTTTTCTTTTCCTTTTAATGGAGCATTTGCAATTCCTTATTGTAAAATTTTGGTTGATATTATACAATCCTATACATATATTTTATGCATTTCTGAGTTTCTAAACTTTTCTGTGTCATCTTCTGACTGTCATGTGTTGTCTGTAGCTTTCACAAAACTCCCCTAAAATTCCAATTAAATTTCTTATGCCAAACCACGACATATTGAAAATGAAATGGGGAAAGTTGTGATGTGAAATCCTTCTCTTTTCACCTGAAATTCTGAAAACCTTTCACCAGGGGTGAAACAAGTGTATGTATTGTCACCATTTCTATTTGACATGGTGCTGGAAATGTTGTCTATACCAATAAGACAAGTAAAAGAAATTGAGAAGGTAATCATAGGCAAGAAAGAAAGAAAACTATCTCTTTTTTGTCAATCATATGATGATATATTTAAAAAAAACAGAAAAGTCCATTAAAATTAATTGAAGCAATTAATGACTCCAGCACACTTGAAAAATATAAAATAAATCCTAAAAACTCATAAGCATTTCTATATAATAATAATAATAATAATAATAATAATTAATAATAAAAACTGAGCAAGAAGATATAGAGTGGGAAATTTCCCTTAAAATTACTATAGTATGTATAAATTCTTGGGAATTTAAGAATCATACAAATCTACATACAAATGTTTACAGAATAAGACTAGTCACAAACAATTGGTTGGTACTAATCACTGTAATTAAAAAAATGACAGTAATGCTTAAATTAATTTCCTTATTCAGTGGCATACTTAACTACCAAAGGATTAATTCATAGAACTAGAAAAAATAATAACAGAATTTATATGGAGGGGGAAAAAGTCAGGGACCTCAAGAGAAATAATGAAAAGAAATTGTAACAAAGGGGGGAACTGGAAGTGCCAGATCTCAAACAATACAACAAAGCAGTTGTACTGGTTCAAGAATAAGCAAAATCTATTTATAGTAGATTAGGTACAGAGTATATAGAAGCAAATGTAGGTAACAATGTAGTTTGCAAAGACTCCAGCTATTGGAATTAAGACTTATTATTTAACAAAACTTGCTGAAAAAATTAAATAGTAATATGGAAGAAATTAAATAAGTTCTAAATGTATATTTATTCTGCTTTCCTTTCCCTCTCAGAGATTGCTTTCCCAGAGGTTATCTGAGAACTATTTGTGTTTCTGTTCCCTTCATAAATAAAATTGTTAAAAATTCAAGAGGATTAGAACTTTAAATCTGTATTAGTTTGGAGTCTTGTATTATTATTTGCCTCTTCATCTATATGATTTTCCTCCTCAACTAATTTATAAGTGCATCAAGCAAGAACCATGCATATCTCATCTAAATCTCTTATAGTAATTAAAATGGACATTTATTTGTTCTTTAAAGTCTGTATAACCCATTACATATATTATTACATTTTAGTGTTACATCTATTAGGGAGATGATCTCTGAAATATCACCACCTAATCATAGAATGTAAAGAGTCATAATAAAAGTGCTACATTAAATTCATTAGAAATGCAAAAATAAAAAAGTCACATCATGAAAAATAGAAAAAGAATATATAGGACTATATATACATTTTTGTATATATGTATGTATACATGTATATATATATGTATGTATGTATGTATGTGTATATATATATATATATATATATACCTATATGTAAAAGTTTCTCTCAGAAATTTGTCCCATATAGACTATTTTATTTAACTGATCCCCTAGGATAGGAGATGTTCAGTATCTGCTGGAGGAAAGCAGAGAATTTAATTTGCCCAGAGAATTTAAGCAGAGTGAGAGCTGAGTAACCATTTTCAGGATAGTGTTAGTAACAACTACCAGTCTAGAGCAAAGTTTTAATTCAATAGATGAAGAGGCAAGCAGATGGGGCCCTTGATGAAAGCAGTGACTGGTGACAATTGCTGACATAGGAGGTTGGTGAGAAAGAAGTTTTGGAAAGAAGCAATATGACTCACAGAGAAGCCATGGAAATCATTAATGTGAAGAACAAACTTGGTCTGTTCTGGAATATAACCAATGCATTTTGATTCTTATGCTAGGGAATCTAATACCTTGAGGAACTCTCACAACCATACTATTAAAATGTACATAATACACGTACCTTGGAAGTATTGTCCTTTTTTTTGGCATAGTGGTGAATTATATGAGAAAAGACAAAATCAGAATAAGCAAGTCATTCATGCACTAAGCATTAGCAGTCTATATAGCAGCCTTTTAAGCTTTTCTAGAACAGAATATTAATCCTGACAGGGACCTTAGACATTACAAGGTTTAAATTTTTCATCTTAGAGACAAGGTTTAGAAAGGAGAAGTGACTTGTCTAAAGTAATATAGTGATTTAATGGTAAACCTAGGACTTCTAATTCTTAGCTTTCCCCCCCACCACTATACCAAATTAGTCTGTCACACACCTGAGTCAACTAAATGTGTAGATTCCAAAATTCAACAGTTATAAAACATTCTATACAAAAGATCTTCAAAACAAACAAATAAATCTAGAATCATTGGTTTTGCTAATATATTTTCCCAACATTATTCCCACTCACACTTCATCCTTGACCTGAGGTTAATCTCATTTTATCCTCCAATCCATTTAACTGTCTAGTCTTCTTGAAGAGGACATTCTCCTTTCTTTATCTCCTAAACATTTTTCTCATTTTTTTTCCTTTTTACCCTCTGGTCCTCCCCCCCTTCTTCCTTCTCTAACCTCTCTTATCTTTTATTTCTGCTTCATGCTTATTGCGCCCTGCCCAACTTTTGTTAATACATTTTTTCAGTCATATGGAAACATAGACAACTGTACCTTCTCATGGCATCATGTATAAGCTTCATGAAATCAATGGATACTTCCTTTCTTTTTTTTTTTTTGAAAAAAAATATGGTTGATACAAGTTGTGGTATATGTTTGTGATGGAATACAATTGTACTATAAGAAATAAGGAAGAGAATGGTTTCAGAAAAATCTGTAAAGACTTATATGGACTGATACAAAGTGAAGTGAGCAGAGCCAGGAGAACATTATATAGAGTAATGACAATATTATAATGATAATGAACCATGAAAGATTTAGCTACTCTGATAAATACAATGATAAATGACAATTCCAAAGGACTCATAATGAAAAAAAAACTTCTATTCACCTCCAGAAAGAGAACTTATGAACTTTGAATGCAGATTGAAGCATATTGTTTTTCACTTTATTTTCCTTGCTCTTAAAAAAAAACCATGGCTAACACAGGAATATATTTTACATGCCTTTGCATATGTGTGTGTGTGTGTGTGTGTGTATTATACTGCTTGCCTCCTCAACTGGTGGGGGGAGGGACTGGAGACGGAGAATTTTGAACAGAAAATTTTAAAAAAATGAATGCTAAAAATAAATAAAAGAACAAAAAAGAGAGCTCAATAGGCACTTATTAAGAAGGTAACATAAAAGAAAGAGGAAAAAGAAAGATAAAATGGGCACAAACACATAGAGAATACATTTAATTAAGAATGGTTTCACTAAGTGGGATCAGCACTGATTTTTGAATTAGAGCATTTGAGTTTGAATCCATATTGTGTAGGTTATTATTATCTGTGTCGAGCCAATTTTCTCATTTGTAAAATGAAGGAATTGAACTATTTGGTAATGAAGGTTCCCTTCAATTCTAAAATCTATGTTCTTATAAGCCTAAATGGTTAATAGGATTATTTGGAAGTGAGTCAGTTTTAGAAATTAAAGCAATAACAATAATGGTTGGGCCAACACAGTTTTTTATATTGAATCACAGGAATCTAAGTCACTTGGGCAGTTTTATGAGATAACCTGAAATTTGATTTAGTTTAATAGAGTCAACTTAAAAAGTGCAACAAGCTCCTGTGAGACATAAAATCTAATTTAAATTACTTGAATAATTAGACATTAAAAACATATATTTCAAGAATAAAAAGGATATAAATTATACTTTACCTCTTATAGCCATGAGATTAGGAACTCAAAGAATTGATGTCCAGGCATTTGAAGTTCAATAAAAGGCTTCTGATCACATTCTCTGCATCCAAGTTAATTTTTTCATGCCAGGTACATAAACCATCAGATAGAACTCATTTAAGAAGTGGTAATGAGAACTCATGACCACAATTGCTACAACATATTGTGCTAGGAGTCTATTCAAGCTCCTACTACATTTGTTTCTACCCATAGGTAACCAAGTCCCAAAAATTTTCTGTGAGAACTTTCATCTTTAAAATAATCTCACAATAACCCTAAAGGAGTTGAATATTTTTTTAAAAAAATCATAAAACAATATAAACAATCATCCTATAATAATGAGGAAGTGATACTAGAAACAGTTCATAAAAATCATCTGGGATAAAACAATCATAATGACCAAGAGCAATGCCAAGACCAAGAGTGAATTACCTATGTGATATCACTGGTCTTCATGTTGCCCTAGGTTTTTTGTTTTGCTTTAAGTTTTGTAAGTTTTATTGAATGAATTTTATAGATGAATGCTATGGACAAAGGATATGGGGAAAGATGCATTTCTTAATCTCTTCCTCATTGGGGAAAGTCTTGATGAGCTCTCTTCTGGTTGCTCTCATGCTCCAAGAGCTGATGATGATATTGGTGTTTTCATTAGACTCATTGCAGTCAAGTCAAATCAACTCTTTCTATATCACAGACCCTGGAGGTAAACCTCTTATGGAACCTGAGCAATGTAAAAGGAAATGAGAAACTAATAGGGTTTTTTTGTATGCAATCTATTTGAAAAGCCCAAGTTGGTCCTCAGATTTGCCGCATCATGCCACCCATTCAATTTTTCCAAGTAAAATCTCAGGCTTTATCTTCATATTGCATAAGAAAAATCCAAGAGACCTAACTTTCAAAAGATGATAAACCAACATATTGGTGAAATAGAGTTCTGGACTTGGAGTCTGGAAGACCTGGGATCAAATCCTGCCTTGGATGCTTATCATATTCAAGATACTGTACTTATCATATAATCTCTCAACTTTAGTTTCTTCATATGTAAAATAGGCATAATAATAATAGCCCATACCTACCTCACAGAGTTGTTATGAAAATCAAGTGTGTTAACATGTCAAAAAGCTTGAAAATTTTAATTCAATCAACAATGCTAATATTTTTATTAATTAGTATAAAACTTCTTTTACTTTTCCTATGAAATTCTAAAAGAGCAATGTTTAGGGACTCAGAAACTAATCTTATTGACCAGGTATAATGATGAAGAAATTGGACTCCCACTCTCTTGAAATAAAGTAAAAGTAGGTGGATTATTTGAATTATTTTAAACCAAGCTATACATAGAACAAGAAATGCAAGAAAGATAAATATGAGGAATATTTCTTCACAAAATCAAGCAATAATAATAATAATTATTATTATTTAATTATAATATATATAATATATATAATAATTATTTAATTATTAATTATTATTATTATTACTACCAATTGTGATTTGATTTTTTAAAATATTCATCCAAGTATGTATTAAATTTACAAATGTTTATTAATTGATTAACTAAGGTACTATACTAGACATTGGAGAAAATTAATCATCCCTGCCTTTAAGGAGCTTGTATTCTATTGGGTAATTGATTATCAAGGAATATCTATCACTTTCTCTCTCTCTCTCTCTCTCTCTCTCTTTCTCTCTCCTTCCCAGAAAAAAAATAGCCCTAATAGATCAAGATCAAACTATAATAAACATTAGCCTAGAAGTTCTGGTTTGCTCTTTTATTATCCTGGCTGTGTGTATTTATATAGCCTCAGAACAGGGGAAAAGATACTGTTCTTTTTGGATAACTGCTGTTGACTTCCTGCCCATGAATCAATGACCACATTCTCCACAGCTGTGGTAAGACTCATGCTATTATTATGATGTTTATTACTGTGATGTTTGTATCGTGATTGTTCCCCCTTTCCTGGAACTCAAAGCACTTCTCTATATATCCTCCAAGTCACCTGTGTCCCATCAATTGTTAGGCATGAATAAATACTCATTGATATGAATATGAGTTCAATGTTATAAAGGCTTGTACTTCCAAAAAAGAAATACTGAGTACTAGGAAACAAAATGACACAGCAAGGAGATAAGGCTATAATTGAAGTTTAATTTCCTGGGTTTCCTATCTGCAACTGTGTTTCCATCAAGAGACAATTTGGCAAAGTGGCTACCATACTGAATTTGGAGCTAGACAAATTTGAATGTAACTTCCAATACTTCTTAGTTGGGTTACCTAGGGCAAATCTACTGCCCCTGTGTAAGACTCAATTTCCTTAATTCTAAAATGGGGATTATAACAGCACCTACTTCTTAGGCTACTTATCTAGAATTGTAAAGGTCATAAGTAGAACTTGGAGGCCATCCAATCCTACAATCACATTTTACAAATGAAGAAATTGAGGATAGTTAAGGGATTAACGTTCTGAGGATCAAGTGAGTAATGTGTATGTGACTGTATATATAACCTATATATATATATATATATGTATGTATGTATGTATACATATATATATAAAACTGTATATATATATATATAACCCTATATAAATGATACTTATTAGTATTATTGCAAAGCTGATATTTTGTTTTTTCTGTTCTCCTATACTTGTCAGTGTTTCAAACTCCCCATCTCTTTCACTTAAGCAAGAGATCAGGAAGAAGACTACTTTGCTGTGAAGGACAGCTAGAAGGATGATTCATCTAGGAGTGCTAACTCCTCTGTTGGCTCAGGAAGGTGCTTTCTCAGCTGAAAGTAAATGGTACTTTATGTCTGCTCCCTAAATAGATAGAAGAAAGTTTTTTAAAAAGTAGTGGGGAAGCACATTAAATATGTAATAGAGTAAGTGGTTTTGTAACTGATTTTATTACTAAAGTTCCAACATTATTTTTACTAGTCTTTGTCGGCAATAAATGAAGATGGAAGAAGTTGAACAAAGGGAAGACAGAGCAGTATAGAATGCTTCAGGGATCACGCCTTTAAGGGTTATTAAACACAATTTGTGTTTGTCAGATTCCAATTTATCCGTATCTTAGCCAATCCAAGGAAAGTGAGTTCTGACATCTTGTATATCCTTATTAATTATTTATGCGAGACCCTATACTGATTTGACCTTAAAGATTTAAGGGAAGGTATTGTTTATTTTGTCAGGACAGAATACCTGATTAAATACCCAGTTCTATTATGAAATAACACATAGTCTCCTCTCTCACACTCAACACACAAAAAAATAATGAGTTGGCCTTTAGCTAGGAGGAAGCTACTATTGTTTAGGGTAACAGCTGATTTCAGGATCTCAAAGCAAATAGCAACAATTAGTATGTTTATAAAGAATTTAGAAGGGAAGCCCTCCCTTAGTTCCAGGTACGAGAATGGAATGGATTACTGGTTGATCTGCAGAATGACATGAATAAGAAAGAATCACAAAGACAGGGCAGGGAAGAATTGTGAGCAATACAGGTGAATTACATGATCACTCACTAAGATCTTGGAGCCATCAAAGTTGTGAAGGGAAAGGAAACAAATACTAAATATTTTGATTGTTCCTCTAGAACTGAGAGGCTTAGGAGTTTAGACCTTAAATGTCTTATATTTCAAAATTTTATATAAATATTTTATATTAGAGAAGAGTGAAAGCACTGTGATCTTGAGATTTAGGGCTAGAAGATAACTTTGAGAACATTTTCTTTAATTGCCTCCTTTTATAAATGAATGGTCCTGTTCTTGGTTTCTGGATTTCAAAATTTACTGTCTCATCCTAGAATTTTCCCTCAGTACTTATACTCTCAGGGCAGTTAGGTGGCACAGTAGAAAGAGTGCTGGATCTGGAGTAAGGAGAACTCGTGTTCAAATCCAGCCTCTGTCACTAGCTGCATGATCCTGGGCAAGTTACTTAATCTTACTTGTCTCAGAATGAAATTGAAGAAGGAAATGGAAAATCACAGCAATATTTTTGCCAAGAAAACCCCAAATGGAGTCACAGAGAGTTGAACATGACTGAAATGAGTGAACAATGATAACACTTGAATCCTCCATCCAGAATCATACAGCCATTCCTGCAAACTTTTCAACCTGGAACAATTCATGGTAAGCCCTGCTCTCTTCTCCCATTGATGAGTTCCCCTAGGAGTCTTTTATGGAGAAGTCTAGCCTAGTCCTTTGTTTTCTCCCAGTCTTAGGATCTCAGAATTACTAAATAATGACCCCTTCACATCCTTCTTCCCCTTTCATCTCTCTTTTGTGTGTTGTCTTCCTTGAAGGCAAATATTTTCCCTCTTTTTTGCTTTCTTGGTAAATGTTGTTTCTAGAAAAGAGACCCAAAGGAAGTAACTTGCTCAGGGTCTTGTACTTATTTGAACCAAGATTTGAACTTCAGTCAGTGGATACAGCACTGATGCTGGAGTCAGGAAGATCTGAGTTCAAATATGACCTCAGACACTCACTAGTTGCATGACTCTGAACAAGTCATTTAACCTATCTCTTTGCCTTAATCTACTGGAGAAGGAATGGCAAACCACTACGATACCTTTGCCAAGAAACCTCATGGATATTAGTATACTGTGGACCACGGGGTCATGAAAGATTCAGACACCAATGAAGGGCTAAACAACAGCAGCTTCTAACTTCAAGTTCAGTGCATTCCTCCTGTAGTCATCAGACTGGGGATTCACTGTAGGGCATTTTAGTTTCCCTGAGTTTCGTTCTGTATAAAAGTAGGGGAGCCTGAAATTGTCCCAACTTTATGCCATGCGCTGCAAGACATTTCAGTTTTATTTTCCCTCACTTCCAAGAAATAATGGTGTCCTGGATACCCCTGAACCATATAGAAGGTCTGGGAAGAGAAGGACCAAACTAGACCTTCCACTTTGTATTTCCTTTCCCCAGTCATACTCCAACTAAGAGCAAAAGGAATATCTGCATTTCTGGTATAACACTGATGAGTATTATTTCTAGGAGCTCTCTGAATAATATTGCTTTCATTTCATCATAAATCACTGCTGGCAGTAGGTAAGATAGTGTTTGTCTTCAGATCCTTTAATGATAACAATAATGATAACCATCTACATTGGCGTAGCACCATATATATGTATATACATATATATATGTATTTAATTTGCATCTCATGATAGTCTTTTTAGTATTATAATTCCAACTTAAAGATGAGGAAACAAGTTCCATGGAGATCAATTGACTTGTTCTCCCATTAGGTTGTATAATTGTCTAAGAGAGGAAATGAATTCAAAATTCATTTTGACTGACTCCAAATCTAGTGTCCCGGGGGGTAACTAGATAGCCAGTGGATAGAGCATAGTCCTGGAGTCAGGAGAACCTGAGTTCAAATCCAGCCTGAGAAACTTAATAATTACCTAGCTGTGTGACCTTAAGTCCCTTAACCCCATTGCCTTGCAAAAAACAAAAACAGAACAGAAGAAAACCACAAATCTAGTGTCCTATCCACTATGTCATACTCATATGTAGCTTGGAAATAAATGTAGCACTGTATAGATCATAAATGTATCTTAGGAAAACTTTAATGGAAATATATTATATGAGGCACTATCTTTCTACCTTAGAATTTTCCTTCACAGACTGATCCAAATTTCTCAAGTGACAGTATTCTTCAATCTTCTGGTAAAACTTCATTTCTTATGCATCAAGTAGATTAAGGTATTAGGGAGTGATAATAGTTTGAGATGTTACCCTTCCTAAGATTATTTGAATCATTTTAAGAATTTTAAGTGAATTTTCAGGTATAACTAGTTGTTTTAATTTTGTTTTGTTTTGTCTTCTATTCCTGGAAAAGGATATGGTGTCTCCCATGCCCTTAAGTCATTCCTTAAACCCAACCAATAAAAGAGCTGAGATTTATACCATATGTGGAAAATGACCAGGCACCTGGATTTATAGCATGTCCCAAAATTCTTAGTGCAGAATTAAAATTTTAATATTTTAAAACTGCCCTAAAGCATTTGAAACACATTGTATCCCTGTTTTTGAAGTTACAAAGCCCCGGTAGAGTGGTACTATAAGAATTATCATGACCATTTTATGGAGGAGGGAACAGAATTTCTGAGATAGTAAGTGACTTGCTTATCATACATCTATCAAGTGTCAGAGGCTATATTCATTCAACACCAGGTCTCCTAATTCCTTGACAACCACTAAAATTGCTAGTCCCATTCTACCTATCTCCTCCGTTAGAGGTAAGTCTGGTTTTGCCTATTTGGTCATCTTCCTTTGAACACATATGTCCTCATGTGCCGGAAGATGTTATTCTTTTCCTTGATATTCATCTCAAACTAACATGGGAAATCTTCCTTTTCTAGAGTGATACGTTTATTTTGCTAAGTGCTATAGAGAAAAATGGAGGGTCTAGACTCGAATGTCATACTATTTCTGCAATTCCTATGTCCTCTCAGATTAGTTTAGGAATGAAGGTTAGAACCAGGACTATGCCAGGGAGCCAAAGGCTAAACCAGAGTGTTGTCTCTTTGTGAAAGTCAGTTTTCAATCTAGGGAGGCCCATGGAGCAGCAAGTCTGTTTTTTTAAAATAGATTGTATTAATCAGGACTGTGAACATATTAAGCAAGTGCACAGTCAATATTTATTATGTGCTAGGTACCAGATAAAGCACTGAGAGGAGGAAGGGAACCAAATGGAATAATACTTGCCCTTGAAGAGTATACATTCTACCTTGGTAAATAATATGTTGGTTTATTAGATATACATTGCATTGATTATATATATACATTGCAGAGTGCATTTAAAATGAATAGAAGATACTTTGGGGAAGGAAGATAATACTATTTGATGGAATCAGGAACCACTTCTTGAAGAAAAAAAATTGTGTGAGGAATTAAGGAAGGAGTAAAGCATGGAATCAGGAAATTAATAATCATATATAAGACAGAGAGAAGTTTCATATACAGGGCTAAAAGAATCTGAAGGGGATTCAGCTGAAAAGGAAGGAAGAGATGAAGTTGGGAAGAATAATTTACAGACAGTGGAGTGTATATTTAATCCTAGATGTATTAGGGAAAACTGACTTCATATTGAAGTTATCCTTTTTATACATAAATTTTCTCCCTATTTCTTATCTATTCATAAAATGTTGAAGTAATATGTTCCATTTTCTTAAAATATGTTTGTTACCAAAAACAAATATAAATTTTGTCTACTTTTTTATCTTCAATAACAAATCTGACTGAATGCCACTGACATCCTTGAGGGAGAAGTTTCACATACCTTGTGGATGTCACAAAGGTCTTCATTTGAGAGGGGAAATTCCTCCTAGCATGTCCTCCTGAACATTCTTCCGAATGGGAATGTCTGATATCTATGTGCATCCTGATTTGGGGGTCATTCCCTTGATGGACAGGTCAGAATCATCTTTTTCAGATCTTGTCTTCTGGTAACTGAATTGTCTTCTGAATTGTATAAGAATCTCTCTCCAGATCTTCATTTTGGGGTCCAGTTTTCTAGCTCATTCACACAAGCCTGAAATAATTAACACCATGTTTGAGTTTAATCCTTTATTAAGGTCAAATTATGGAGGCCATCAGTATCTATCTAGGTCACATGTCCATATTGACCTTATCTTGGTAAGTGGTGTAAGATATTGGTCTATGCCCAGTTTCTGCTATACTGCTTTTCAGTTTCCCCAACAATTTTTGAATTGGCAGTTTCATATGCAATCATCTTTTTTTTTTCTTGTGTGGTTATGTAAGTGATTTTTCCATTTCATAAATAAAAAAAAATTAAACAGAAAAAGAGGTAATAGGGAAACAATGGATTTTATTGATTCTGTGTGTGTGTGTGTGTGTGTGTGTGTGTGTGTGTGTGTGTGTGAGGAGGATGACATAGTCATGCCTAAGTACTGTGAAAATAACTTTGATAGCAGTTTAGAGCTTACATTAAAGTGAGGAGAAAGGCTTGGGTAAAGGAGTTTAGGGGTGAGGTGATTAGGGTGGAGGATGAATAAAGGGAGAGAAGGGGACAGATACATGAGGTTTTGTGGATGTAGTACAGACAAGGTTGGTAAATGATTGAATAAGTGGGATCAATAAAATTGAAAAAGCAAATATGACAAAAAAGAAAATATAAGTGTTGGTGTGGTAACTAAAAGTTGGTAGTATCCACAAAAGTAATAGGGGGAAAATTCTAAATAGAATTGATTTTGGGGAAAAGTGACCCCCCACTCAGGATGGAACTGGATCTCAGGCATATTTTAAATTTTTTAAATTTGAAATGCCTGTGAGATATCCAGTTTGAAAATTCAATAGGTAATTTGTGATATAGATCACAAATCACCCAGGAGAGTTCTCCAATGAATGTTTGTGGAATTAGTGAATGTGGGAAATACCTAATTCCTTTTTCTTAAACCCCAAACTCTAGTTTCCATAGTCCTCTGAAGTTTTGGAATTGGTTCCAAAGCAGACTGATCTGAAAAAAAAGATAAGATTTCACAGAATGTAGAATAGGCCATAGAATTTAAAGCTGGATCATAGAAAAATCATAAAATTATAAACTTTTATTTTTCAGATGAGGAGACAAGCTTTGAGAAGTTAAGCAACTTGCCAAAAATCAATAAGGTCATACAGGGAATAAATAACAGTTCAGGTTCACACCAAGTTCCCTTGACTCCAGATTTAGTGCTTTTTCTTTTTTTAAGTTTTTTTAAAAAAAACTTTTTATTTTTAATTTAAGAAGCACCCAATTTGAAACATTCTATTTATGAGATAGAACAAAAATAAGATTACATATAAAACTATAAATCTGTATGCTGTACAGTTATTTTTTAAAAATTTATTCAACATGTTACTTTCAAAGCTGTCTTTTTTGTGCATACTTCTGAACTTCCTTCTGTTCTCTTTTGTGTATTTTTGTCAACATTTCAATGAACCTCTTTTTTTTCTTTCTCTTTTTGGCCCTTCTTTTCTTGTAGCCCAACTCTTCTAAAATCTCCTCTCCCCTTAGAAAATTAAGAAACAACAAAACTCTTTGTAACAAATAAGTTTAATTGAGCAAAGAAATCAAAGCAATGAATTTGTCCAAAAAAACAGGTGTCTTTCTGCAATTTGTTACTTCTTTGTCAGGATGTGGATAAAATGTTTCACCAGAGTCCTCTGGAAGCATTTATTTTTTTTTTAGGTTTTTGCAAGACAAATGGGGTTAAGTGGCTTGCCCAAGGCCACACAGCTAGGTAATTAGTATCTGAGATCGGATTTGAACCCTGGTACTCCTGACTCCAAGGCCAGTGCTTTATTCACTACGCCACGTAGCCACCCTGGAAGCATTTCTTTAAAAAGATTTCCTATTTTATCCCATTTTTTTGTATAAATTATTTTCCTGATATTGTACAAATTTTAGAATTCTTCAGAATCTTTCCTTTTGTTATTTCTAATGACATTTGTCTAAAGTCTAATGTCTAGTTTTTAATGTCTAATTTCTAAAAATAACATTTTAATAATATAATTCTATATGTCCAGCCACTTTTTATTGCTAGAAAAAGAAAGATCTGCTTTAAATATTTTTATACACCTGCATTAAATATTTTTGTACATGTGGGTTCTTTTGTTTTATCTTTGATCTCTTTGGGATATAGACTTTGGGTTGTTAGGATATGTATAGTTTAGTAACTTTTGAATGCAGTTTCAAATTAGTTCACAGGCTAGTTGAACAACAGCGCCATAATTATTCCACTAGTATAATGGTGTTAAACTCAAAGAAATGGGGGGAAACAAAAACAACACATAAAGATCCCTGAGGGTCACATATAGCTTTAGAAAATAGCATATTAACATTATGTTTTATCGTATTCTGTCTTGCTTA
The DNA here is from genome assembly GCF_037893015.1 of Macrotis lagotis. Classification (NCBI taxonomy): domain Eukaryota; kingdom Metazoa; phylum Chordata; class Mammalia; order Peramelemorphia; family Peramelidae; genus Macrotis; species Macrotis lagotis. The sequence continues at coordinate 414,015,961 of NC_133666.1, forward strand.
ATATTTTTCCTTTTTTTTTCCTGCAAGGCAATGGGGTTAAGTGACTTGTCCAAGTCACACAATTGGCAATTATTAAGTGTCTGAAACTGGTCCTCCTGATTCCAGGACTGGTGCTCTATTCTCTGTGCCACTAAACTGCCCCCCTAAGTATTTCTTAATTACATTTTAATCTGGTTCAAACTGTACTCAGAGAGTGCTGTGAACTACATGTGGCTCACAGGCTTTATGTTTGACACTTCTGAATCTCAGTACCTGCTTTTCCACATCCCTGCCAACAATTATCACTTTCTTTTTTAGTTATCTTTGTCAGTATGAAGCATGTGAGATAGTTGTTCTAATTAAAGTTTTTCTAATTAAGTTTCTCTATTAGTGATTTGGAGCACTTCTAAAATAAGATTGTTTATAACATGAATTTTATCTTTGAGAACTGCTACTACTCTTTTGAGAATTATTACTATCCTTTGATCATTCAGTCATTTATTGTGTTTCTCTGTTTTAATCTACTATCTATAAATTTCAATATCAATAAAAATTATGCAAAGATTCCCAGTTTCTTCTTTTATCATCCAGGTCTACCTCTATTTAAAAAGAGTAAGAGAGTGGGTGAAAAAAAGGAATGTAACTATCAGCAGTGGAACATTCCTTTTTAGGATTTCTTATAGGAAATCTTTCTATTTTGATTTTGCTGTCTAATTCTAATGAATCACAACATTTAGAACTTGAAATATAGTGCCAATATATTATATTATATATAATTATATATGAATACATAATTTGTATACTTATTTATCATAGATTTCAAGAAATCCTAAAATTCGTAAATTATTTCTCTTAGATCTCTTTTTCCTGGTTAGTTATTTTTCATAGCAGGTGTCTAATATTTTCAGTTTTCAATCTTTGGAGGTTTCTCTGATAGTTCTCATTGCCTTCTGGAGTCAGTGATTTTGATCTATTTTGTCTTCTAATTTTCAGGAAGTTCATTACTTCAGTAAAATTTTCCATTCTCTCTCTTTTCCAGTTCTTTCATCCAGAACTCTAATTTCATTTTCTATTTCTTTTTTAAATTTTCTAGATATTTATGTAGCCTTTGTTGAAAAATACATTTTTAGTCTCTAAATTTTTTATTGTTATTATTCTCTAGGTTGAAATTATGGGTACCACTAGATCTATGTTTATACAATGGTTACTAGAATAGTTACTCTCTTCTTCTTTTTGTTCATATCCCTAACCTTAGTTTCCGAATTGGTGTTTTGTGCTACATCCAGGAAGCTTACAATTACTTCTTGTTTTCTTTCTGGATGGGGTGATTGACCCTGCTTTAGTCTTGACTTAGATCATCTAGATTCTTTCACAAACCTTCATTTCCTAGAGTGTGTCTATGCTAAAAGGACTGGAAATCTTTATTACCCCTCAATATCTTTGAATGCCAGAGTACTTGATTTTCAGTGACTTCTATGGTATTCCAGGGTACAGTACTTTGGCCCTTGGAGCTCTTGGACATTATTTGTTCCATACCTTTATGGTAGTAAGGTTGCATCTGGTCATAGCCAGGGTCCTTGCTGTGGGTTTCTGAAAGTCATGAGATTTTCTCATGAGAGCCTTATACTCTTATTTCCTCTGCATACAGTGTCTTCTAAGTTAGAGATATTTTTGTTTTTTCTTATACTGGGAGGTTTCTGTCTTGTTCACTTTTTGGGTGGTGCCCACAGGCTTTTGCAGATCTTTAGTTTCTGCTTTAATTCCTTGATCATTATTGATCTTGTGCCATTTTAATGTCATTTAAAGCAGACATCTTGGGCAGAACCACTAAAATGGTGTAGTTAGAAGGGGATAAACTTCTGAAGTCCTTTAAATGCCAGAAAGTAGAGTTTATCTTTGATCCTAAAGTCTGACCATGTCACTCCCCCTATTCAATAAATTTCAGGAGATCTGTATTATCTCTAAGATCAACACTGTACCACACTGGAAGGACGCTTTGTAAAAATGTAACGTGGAACCTTTAAATTGACTTTACAACACTTCTGTAGACTTTGGGGGAATATTCTGCTACTGTTATTTGTTCCTCTGTTTTGACCCAGGGCAGCTAAGTCTGCAGTGGATAGAATCCTAAACTTGGAATCAGGATTACTCTTTTTTCTGAGTTAAAATCTGGCCTTAGACATTTAGTAGTTGCGTGCTCTTGACTGTTTACATCAGTTTTCTCATCTATAAAATGAGCTGGAAAAGGCAATAGCAAACCCATTCTGTTATCCTTGCTAAGAAAATACTGAATGGGATTGTGAAAAGTACTGAAAAACATCAAATAAAATTTTGTTGTCACAGTATTGAAAATCTTTGTTTGCATCTTATCTTTCTATTAATGTATAAACTTATATGAGGTAGAAGATGAACCTTTGTTTCATTGATTAAAGAGAACTTCCCAGAAGAGGAAAATCCCTGCAGAATTATAGATTTCTAACTCTACTTTAAAATTTAATCTTTAGAGAATTGCCTGGAGAAACTTGTCCAGAATCAGGAAACCAGTATGTGTCAAAGACAGGACTAGAACACAGATCTTTCTTGCCTCAATACTAGCTCTCTACTCAATAGGCCAAGCTGCCCCTCAAGTGTAAGGACTAGCCTTTCTCATCCTTTTTATGTCCAGCATCATTGTTCAGATAGTAGATACCTAAAACAGGTTTATTGTTGATATTAGGTAAGGAAGTTGCCACTGCCTTAGCAGTTAGATGAGTCACTGTTATTCATCTAGTCAGTATTGTCTGGTCCCATAGAGATCTTGGAAGGGTGCAGGGAAAGTGAAGAACAGATGAGAACTCCCTCTGCATATTGACAGAAGCAAGGGTTAGGCTCTTTCAAAAGTTTTTAACTTTCCTTTCTTTAAAGTGTTCAAATTCCTGTTTAAAAATTGTTTAAGGGGTGGCTAGGTGGCATAGTGGATAAAGCACTGTCCTTGGGTCAGGAATACCTGGGTTCAAATCCAGTCTCAGACACTTAATAATTACCTAGCTGTGTGGCTTTGGGCAAGCCACTTAACCCTATTTGCCTTGCAAAAAAAGCCTTAAAAAATTGTTTAATTATAGAATTTTCAGCATGAGGAGGGACCTCTTAACATTAAAGCAGGTTTCAACCTGATCTATGATTTAGTAGATAAATTCTATTTAGTTAGTTAAGGCATAAGAGAGGTCAAATGACTTGCCCTGGGTCACTTTACCAGTATCAGCAGTTGGAATAGAAGTCTGGGTCTATCTGGCTTTAATCTCATTACTCTAGCCATTATACTCCATTGCTTGTGTGTGTGGCATCTTAATCTTTCATTAAAATTGTCTTTGTTATCACTTTTGTGCAGTTCACCTTCACTCCAACAATTTCCTTTATACCCTCCAAATTATATATTTTTTATTTGTGTTCCTCAATCCTTTCTTCTCAAGGGTACCAACTTACAGAAATTTCTAGAGTCCAGGTCTTATCCTTCTTCACTGAACAGGCTTTGTAATACTAGTTGGCTGTGTAATGGTGAACTCTCCAAGAAAAAAAGGCTTTAGGTTTCTTATACTTCCAAGGCGGATTTTCTTATCACTTTCTCCTCCTTTATGTCTTCATTACCTTATGAATGTTGAATACTGATTACATGATCTTTTATTCTCACCATCTTTTCCTTTAGAAGTTTTGTTTTGTTTCCTCTATGTTCTAGCCAGCTGGTCTTTAGCAATGAAATCTGAGGGCATAATTCCATGTCCATCCTTCTTTTTCAATGCAGTAGAATACTATATGGTTCCTATTTAACTATTTCTCTGTTTGATATTTTTCAGCAGCATCAATCCTTCCTTTGCCCAATTACCATTTGATTGTTGTATCTTAAATGGTTAACTGTCATTCTTTCCTCTCCTGACCCAGCCCCCAACCCTAAAAAATGTACATCATAAAAACTCCTTGTATATTTCCTTCTCATTATTTTGTTTCTATTTGTTTTTATTTTTTTTAGGTTTTCTTTTTTGTTTTTTGCAAGGCAATGGGATTAAGTGGCTTGCCCAAGGCCACACAGCTAGGTAATTATTAAGTATCTGAGGTCAGATTTGAACTCAGGTACTCCTGACTCCGAGGCCAATGCTCTATCCACTGAGCCACCTAGCCACCCCCCTTCTCATTATTTTGAACCATTCCATTGCTCTGCATATTTTCTTTGCCCTTCAAAGTGTCCAAAATTGTTCTTATTTTACTATCATCAGTGTATCATATTAAAGAGTTATTTCCAAATTACTGAATAAACACCAGTGTATTGGAATATTGCAATGTTCCCTTTGCTCCCAGCTATTTAATATCTGCATGATTCACATTTCGTTCTTCCTGAATTATTCCCCAACTCTCTTTACTCTTGAATATCATCTTGATAGTTAAAAAAAATCATTTTTTTCTCATTTGAGTTAATGAATGTTAAGTGGTTAAAGACTTTCTTCATCCATTTATGGCTGCATTCATCATTCTTGCAACTGTCAAAAAAATCCTGCTTGAAAGCTATATTTGGTAGAATACTATTATATTTGTTGTCTACCTTTATTAAATTTAGTAAACTCCTTGATAACAGGAACTCTTTTTGTTTTTTATTTTCTACATTGGGGCAGTACAGTTCTTGGGAAATAGTGAATGTCCCTCCTCTACCTTTTGCATTTTCACAATAAACTAGAGTACTAATTCTCATTGATTTCAAGTATCTTAAATCTAAAATCTACTCTTTCCAGTTTCATGACTTTCATTCTATTGGTTCTCTTGCTCATTTCAAATGAGTTCTATCACTTGGTCATGTCACAAATTACAGAAAAATAAAAAAAGCAGTTGAATCAGCTGTTTGTCACTAGTTAGTTGAATGATTAGATTTCCTCACTTTTTCCACTGGTTTTGGCAACATACAGATGATAACTTCAAGTTGCTTTCCCTGCCAGTTAGCAAGCTAGCAGAAATGATGCTTCTCTTTGCTATCCAGAAAGTCTGAGTTGTTCCTTCCTTTGCTGGCATCAGAAAGTTTGTGTTGTCACACCCTAGTGTTTGGTTAGGGTTTAGATTTATGGGACAATAAGGACATTTGTCAAAATAGTGCTGATTTTGATCTCTGAAAGATGATTAAGCCATTCAGATTTTTTTATTCATTAGGGGAGTGAAAAATATAAACACATTCCTTCTAAATATATAATAGGAAGCAGTTGGTGTCAGTCCTTTTAGAATCATTTCTGTCAGTATTTTTCCCTCAAAAATAGTTTCCAAAAACTATTTTCAGCCTATTGTGGTACAGGCATTTGCACAACAGAGGCCATCAAGTTTGAGATGAATTATTTTCTTATAAAACTGTCCTAATGGTTGAGGTAAATTTACCTTAATCACGTAGCCATTTCATGAAAAAAAAAGATTGCTTGCATTAATCATGGCATCTTTGATAAAGAGATGACTTCAAAACCAAAAAAAAAATAGGTTTAAGACTTACTTCCTATACACCTGGTCTTTGTGACCCTTGATATGTTGCTTGACCTCTTAGTGTTCTAGGCTACTTTCTAAGGCTCTAGGTTTCAGAGAAGATGCCAACCTTGGTAAAATGTTACCTTGACCAGAAATCACCTCTGTGGTCACCTTCCATTCCCTTTTGTCAAGGTGTGTTTCTTTGGTATTATGAAATTTTAATGTTTAGCTGGTTCAGGATTCCCAATTTTCCACATGACCAAAACCCCAATTCAAAACATAAGAAGGGGTTTAGATGGTCAAGATCTTTCCTAACAGGAGAGGCAGGAATTTAGTGTGGGGAAAGTGGGAATAAAAAGCACTGGATTTGGCAACAGGGATTCAGTTGCCAATCCAACACCAGCTACTTTATATCTGTGTACAATTTCTGCAGATGGGTTAACCTAGGCTGATGGTGACTATTGGGTTTCAAATCCATACTTGAGTTAGGGAGGTATCTATTCCAAGCATGTCCTTATTGGAATGGTGGATGAGAACAACATCTTTTAAAGGCCATGAAGGTGGATGAGTGCTTGGAATCTGGCCAGGCATCAAAGATATTGCATTCTGGGATATTCCAGACTTTTGTTCTATCACCTACCCATGTCTCTGAGAGATGCTGCTGACTTTGTACAACTCTGTCTCACTTAAGTCCAATTCATATCCAATTCATATGCAAGTCAAGACATTACCCTATGATGTTATTTGGTGTCTTCTTCAAAAATGAAGGACAAGCAACAACAACAATCTCAGATCACTTCATCCTCGAATCCCATTTTCCTCACTTAAAATGAAAGGGCTAAACTGAATAACTTCTAAAGTTCCTTACACAGTTGTTATTAACCACCAAAGGGACCAGAGATGTGGGAACAGGGTTGTACTGATAAATATTTAACAACTAAAATCTTTTATTTTAAAAATGTATACATGGCATACTGTTAAATACATTTACATAATTAATATTTTTCTCTAGTACTTTTTTAAATCTAGAAAATCAAAAAAATAATAACTAAAGCCTTGATTTATAGTATTTGCTGTTTTCCATGGTATGAATATTGACAATGAAAATTTAACAAGAGCACTGGTTCCAACAATCACCAGCCTGGGCGGGGGGGGGGGGGGGGGAGGTCATCCCATTGCAAAATAAACCTCCTGCTACATAAGGGGAACAGAAGCAGATAATTTCTGACATGATTCTGTTGGCAAGTGGAAATCTACATTCTGTAAGTTTGTCACTGAAAGAATTTGATGACTATATTTTTTAATACTTCCAATAACCATTGATGATATCATTGATGTAGCTATTCCCAAGCAACTACATAGTTCACAACTTCATTAGTTACTGTGGCCAATAAAAACTCAAATCCTAGTGACCTTGTTCCTGAAGATTAGTTTCACTGAACTAAATTGAGGTGTGCAATAAGCACAGAGTAAAGCAGCAGGTTTGAACTTTGAAATGTAGTTTGGTGGAAATTTTAAGCATTTGTTTCAGTGAAAGAGAATAAAGGACTGGAATAAAGGAATTGGGTTCACAGGTACCAAACATCATTTTAGTATGGCCTGGTCAAAGACAACAAAGTATATTTTTAGAGCATAATATTATTTGGAACTAGATTGGCACATGGTAATTTAAATATTTAGCTGGAAGATGGCAGATGACCATGGGAGGCCTACTTGAATATTCTGAATGATGTAGACCAGAAGTATAAAACTTGGGGCCCAAGAAGAATGACTTTCATTATAGATTGAAATGTAATTGGGAAATGTTTAGCAAATTAAATAACAATACAACTTAGTTTATGTTAATTTGCATTTTTCTAAGTCAATATGAAGCCATCAGTGATCCATTTCTATTTGAGTCTGATACTACTGTTCTAGACTAGTGATTCTTTTTTTTTTTTTTTAGGTTCTTGCAAGGTAAATGGGGTTAAGTGGCTTGCCCAAGGCCAAATGGCTAGGGAATTATTAAGTGTCTGAGGCAGGATTTAAATTCAGGTACTCCTGACTCCAGGGCCGTTGCTCTATCCACTGCACCACCTAGCTGCCCCTAGACTAGTGATTCTTAAAGTGTGGTTTGTATACTGCTGGGAGTTCCTGAGTCCATTTCAGGGAGTCTATAAGATGAAAACACCTCTCCTAATAGTAATGATATGATATTAATTGCCTATTATAATACTCCTTCCCTGTCCAATTACATATCTGCTTGAGTTTGGATTTTCTTAATCTACTTCAACAAAAACCACATATAACAACAGATTGAATGTAGGAGCAAATATGATAATTTTTAAAAATTAATTCAGATGCTAGATTTGCAAAAACATGTAAAACAGTGCCACTTCTTATTAATTATTTTGTTTTAGAAAAATCTCATTATTTGTCACAAAATATTTGTGTTATTTATAAAATATTATGTTATTTATGCCAATAGGTAATGGGTTTATTTTTGTTATTTTTCAATGAATTAAGCAATTTTAAAACAATTATTCATTTTGAATTTTAATATCGTAAATATATGCAGATATAACCCATATTAGCAAAAACTCTTACAGTCCTTAAAATGTATAAGTGTAAAGTGTTTCTGAACCAAAAATTTGAGAATATATGGACTATACCCGAAGACCCCTTAGTTCATTATTTAGTTCTCTTAGTCAGTTTACAAACCAACTATTGTCAGAATTCTACAGAAACAAAGAAAATCTTGGTAGAAATCTTGTTATAAAACCACTTTTGTTATAAAAATCACAAAATAGTTTTATGTGAGCAGTTTTACGACTTGCTCCTAGAAATACCCAAGCATCAACATCAATATCAATATTATCATCATCATCCTAGATATTTTTGTAGCATTCTGAAGTTTGTAAAGAACTTTTCATATATGGCCTCATTTGAACCTCACAATAACACTGCAAAGTAGAGATAAAATGGGGATGATATTGCCGTCCCCATTTTATAGATGTTGAAACAGAGGCCCAGAGAGATTAAGTATCGTGCCTATAATTATACAGCTTGCAAATATCTGAGGTCTGATTGACACCCATGTATTTCCACCTCCAAGGTGGACACTATCACTTCTATGTAGAGTTACTTCTTTCTTGGGAAGAGGTTCCTAATTTATTTTTAGATTATAAAAACCCCCATTAAATGTCAAAAAAAGTTTTCAGACCTCCTCATGCTCATAATTGTATACTATTATCTATCCACTGCTTTAAAAAAAAACTAGGTTTATTGATTAAAAAGATAATATAAATTTAGTAGCAATTAAAATTATATTACTGATCACAACAGCATTTATATGCATTTGAAAAACTATAGTGCAGGGGGTAGCTAGGTGGCACAGTGGATAGAGTACTGGTCCTGGAATCAGGAGTATCTGACTGCTGTAACTATGTGACCTTGGACAAGTCACTTAACCCTATTGCCTTAAATTTAAAAATAAAATGAAAAAATATAGTGCATATATGTGTAAAATGTATTATTTAGGCTTTAAAAAGGTTTGCTTTTGTGATTTTCAAACGTAAGAAGAAAGTGTTCCTGGCACAATTGCTGTAATTTAGACCTCCTTTCTGCTTCAAGTCTTCAATCTATAAGTTGGCAGTCATTTCACTAGGGCAGGCATTTAAACCTTTTGCAGTCTACCAAAGCCTATGGATTTCTTTTCAGAATAATTTTTTAAAAGCAAAAAATAAAATCAATACTAAGAAAAGCAGTTGTATTGAAAATAATTCTCAAAATATTTTACAAAAAACAAGTTCACGATCCCAGGTTAAAACCCCCCTGCTATAAACTGCTTATTAAACTTAGAAATAAATGCATCACCTTTCTGGGATTTCCTGATTTATATGAATCATTTAAGAAATTATCCTCAGTGCTGTCCCCTTGTATTTAATCTGTAAGGCAGAGGAGAAATAGAAGGAGCAGGAGGAAGCCAACAGCTGGAATAAGATCCAAATAGAAAAACAGTTTTCAATAGGTGTGAAATCACAGCATGAATGAAGTTGGAATAAGGGTGTCTTCCAGTTTTTTCAATCATTCCATCACATAGCATATCTAAATACAGAAATGGAAGAAAGTGCAAATTGATGACTGAGGGCTACTGATGACAGAACTAAAATGAAAAATAATAGCCAGTTTGTTCCCAGACAAATCTATTAGGTTATGGTCTAGTATAAGATTCATCACAGTGCCTATGAAAATCCGTTATCAGGGAAGATAAAATCATAGACCTTGAAAAGACCTTAGTAATCATCTCCTTTTCCCAATATAGGAAAATGAGAAGCCAAATGACTTACCCAAATTCACATAACTTGCTAATGGTGTAGCAGTGAGCAAGAACAATTGTTCCCAACTCCATACTATTCCACTATACTCTGTTGTCTTTTATTTATATGAAAGTTTTTTGAAAATTACAAATCAAATATATGAATAAAAATAATTTTTTCTTGTGGATTAATGGTAAAGGATATATATTAATATTTCACAGAATAATAGTCAATACTGATATCATACTTATCATTTGCCAGGCACTACTAAGTAATTTATAATTATTATCTTATTTGGGCCATACAATTACCTTGGAAGGTAAGAGCTATAACTATTCCCATTTAGCCCATGGAAGAATTAAGCCAGGCAGAGTTTAAGTGACTTGCCCAGGGCCACATAGCTAGTAAATACATTTGGCTAGTTTGAATTTAGGTCTTCTTGATTTTAGGCCTGGTGCTTTGTTCACTATCCCTCTAGTTGCTCCTAGAAGAATATTATCAACTATTTGAAAGAGTATTTAAATAAGTAATAATTAGGGAAATTATAATTAGCACCACTTGGGCAGAAAGTGTAAAACACTACAAATTCATTGTTGGTAGTAATGTGGAAAAATAGGCATGCTAATTCTCTGCTAATAGAGTAGTGACAATCCAATTGTTTTGGAAAATAATACAGAAATGTATAATAAATGTAACAAATATGCTTATACATTTTGTCTTCAAAATATCATCTTAAAATTTATACCAAAAGAAATAGTAGAATGAATGAAATAGAATGAAAAAATTCATCTATATAAAAATTTACTTTTATAAAGTGTTTTCAAACTTTGAAACACTATACAAATGTTAGTTATAATTATTACTACTTAGTTATAACAGCAATTACTATCATAACAACAAAGCAATCTGTAAATAAAGTATGTGTCCCATGAAAGGGGTTAAATAAATTCTAGTACATTAGTGTCATATATTATCAAGCTTAAAGAATGATAATTAGGAAAAATAACACATATGTTTATATCAGTTATGGCAAAGGAAGTTGACATAAAAGAACATCAAAACTCATACAATGCGATACCCAATATTGGTCTTACTTTTTTAAAGTTAAGATAAAGTAAAGATTTCTTAGTGATCATTCACAAATACTTTTTCTATTATTTTTCTTATTTTTGAAATTTAGTTTGTTTTGTAGTTGGTTATGCTTTAGGTAGAATTATTTTTAAACATTAATGTACTGAGGGATCTGTTATCTCATCATTGTGGCTATGCAATTCTATTGTGATGCAGATTACAACCTGTTCCTATCCATTCTATTAAATGGCTATCTATTCAAATGCTCATGTCTTCCTGTTAATCACACTTACCACAAAGGGTCCACCTAATGGGTTGAAGGCCTTCCTTCACTTCACTTGGAATTGTATATGGAGCAAGTGGTCTCTCTATTAGTTATTTTATGAACCATAATCAGGTTTCTCTCTGTACCCCCCATTAATCATTCATTTTTGATATAATATTATTTTTGCTGGAAAATCCTTTATTTATATACTACATCCTACTAACTTTTTTTTTTAGGTTTTTGCAAGGCAAACAGGGTTAAGTGACTTGCCCAAGGCCACACAGCTAGGTAATTATTAAGTATCTGAGACCAGATTTGAACCCAGGTACAATTGACTCCAGGACTGGTGCTTTATCCACTATGCCACCTAGCCACCCCCCTACTAACATTTTTTAAAGGAAAAAAAGACAGAATACTAAAAGTCACAAAACAAACAGAAGATAAATTTATAACATTGCCCTTTGTAACAAAGACATCCATAGTATAATAAAACTATCCAATAGCCCTTCATGGTATAAGAAAATCTATATTTAGAAATCTAGGGTTAGATTCTATTTTCTTGGGAAATGTAGAACTGTGTAAAGGTTGTGTGTGGTAGAATTCTGACTTGGAATTAGTAGATCTGAATTCAAATGCTTGTACTTTCTTGCTATGTGATCATGACCAAGTTATTTAACTTAATATCTAAAAGTACTGTTCTGTCCATTTATAAAATAGTGATGGAAATATTATTTAGGGATGTAAATATTATTTACAATACTAATCTCATAGGTTTTTAATTTTTTTTTTATTTAAGGCAATTGGGTTAAGTGGCTTAGCCAAGGTTGCACAGCTAGGTAATTATTAAGTGTCTGAAGCTAGATTTGAATTCAGGTCCTTCTTACTCCAGGACCAGTATACTATCCACTGTGCCACCTAGCTGCCCCACTCTCATGGGGCTTTTTGTAAGAAAAGTACTTTGTGAATCTTAAAAGTATTATGTAAATGCAAGTTCTTATCAGTGTAAAGAAAAATGCCATAAAATCTTAAAAATAAGGAGGTTTACTTGGTATAATAAATATCAAATGCAGAAGTCTGAGCAGAGAGCATATTAGTGAAATTGGACTGAATTAGAATTTGAATTCTGCTGTTTGATTGAGTCTTATATAGAGCCCTGTGAGAATCTATGACTTCTATTAAGTAATTATTGCTAGTGATAATGTGAATGCAAGAATGATAACCAGCTGTTGGGAGTTCCACTGGTTCTTTGAGGTGAAAAGTGGAATGATAAAATCAGCAAAGTAAATGCAAAATTACAAATAAAACATAGTATATAGTGGGAATTGAAAGGCTGGTTAAGGTGGTGTTTTACAGCATTAGACATTGCCACCATATACATATTTTACCAATCAGTATGAGATTTGGTAATCAAAAAATTGCACTAGTGGACACTTATTATCTAATATGAATAACTTCTGATAAGACTATGTGATTGCATCTGATTGAGCTTTGTTGTATCCACTTAGAATGAAAAATGAAGCATGATTGCTGTTGTCATTTATTTGTTTATGTGTAATCAGAAGTTATGTGATGAGGATAATGATGTTGTCTTTGAGTTTAATAGAGGAATCCATGCTTTAATCAGGGTTCACTTTCATTCCACTAGAGGAAAAAAACAAAGATAAACTTGAACATTTGCCTTATTTAATACTGGATCACTGGCAATTTAGGAAGTTTACTGAGTGAATTTGAAGTAGACCAAAATGTCTAGAAGCTGTGATGGATTAGAGGAAGGAACTCAGCAAATTATTAGTGAAGGTAATTCAAAAGTATACCTAGATAAATGAATTTAGTTCTAGGTAAGTAGAGGGGGGGAGGAGGATGGAATTGCCAAGACAGGAAATCTAATTCACAGCCTTCTTTACTCAGAAGGAGGTCCCTATCAATTTATTTAAATTCAACAAGCATCCACAAACAACAAACACCAAATTTAATAAAAAATCATACTCCTACTATGTGCAAGTAAGCACTGTTGCAGGTATTGTGGAAACAAAGACAAATCAAGTAACCTCTGAATTCAAGAGTTTTTATTATACACTGAGAAGTTATGGTATGGTGGTCTGGTGTGGTCTGGTGTAGGTTGGGTGTAGTATGGTATGATATGGATGTAGAAGTTTCAAGAGGGTAAACACCTGGGGATGGGGGTAGGATAGGAGAAGAAGAAGAATGAGGAAAAAACATGGAGGCCATTAAAATTGAGCCTAGAAGGAAGATATGTATACTTAAAATTTTATTTTAAGTGTTTGAACATAACTAACACTCCTCCAAGAATGTCATATATAAAATAAAATAGAAAAATATGATTACAAACTATAATTCAATTATGCATAACACTGTTTTTAGTAATAATAAATTTAACATGTTTAAAAACTATCTCACTTGACTATTTCCATCTGAATTTCCTTTTCTGTGCACTTAAAAAGTGCTTCATTAACTTTCCTTCCATCCTTCTCTCTTCCTTCATACCTTTCTTTTCCCCTTCCTTCTGTCCTCTTTCTTTCTTACTCTCTTTCTTTTTCTTGTTCTCACTTTCTTTCTCTCTCTCTCTCTCTCTCTCTCTCTCTCTCTCTCTCTTCTGCTCTCTATCTTCCTTCTTCCTTTCTTTCCCCCTTCCCCCCCTCTCTCTTCTTTCCCTGAGGAGTGACAGTACCTCACCTATGTCATGAGAATATTGATTTGGGAACTATTTGAAGGATAGTTTGGAAAGAGAAAAGACTGGAGGTGGAGTGATCATTTAGGAGACTATTAGGTAATCCAGGCAAGAAATTAAAGTGATGCTATGTGAGTGACAGAAAGGGGACAAGTGCATTATTTAATTGGTAAGAAGAAATGATTAAACTTAGATGGGAGGTGCCAAAGAGAAGGGAGAGTTGGAGATAACTCTAAATTTTTGAATCTGGGTCCTTAAATGATGGAGATATCCTCAATAGAAATAGGATATATATATATATATACGCACTAGGAGTTGTCAGCATAAAAGTGATGGCTGAACCCATGGGGACTGATGGGATTATCATAGAAATATCATAGAAAGAAAAGAGAATAAGCTAAGAAACAGTTCCTGAGCTACACTTACTAATGTGGAGTTTGGAAACTAGAATTGTCTATAAAAGGATACTGTGAAGGACAGACCAGATAGGGAAGAGAACCAGAAGAAAGCAATATCATGAAAAATGAGAGAGAGTAGTCAGTGTCTGGGAGGAGGGAATGATTGAAACTATCAAATGCTGTAGAGATAAAGAAGAATGAGGACTTAGAGAATATTATAAATTTGGCAGTTTATAGGCCAAGTTCATTATAATACACAAGAATGAGAGAAGGGGTAAGAGAGTGCTGGAGCTGTGTTAAGTTCCATCCTCTGAGATCAGTCTGTCACTGAGGCTAATATCTAATTTAGATTATTTCCGGGTCTAAGTACTTCTTTCCATAGGTATTTTTTGCATCAAAGACTTGGGACAGTCTGCTATAGGAGAAGGAAAAATATACAACAGGAGAACAGTTGTGTGTCTACAGTTTCCCATTGGGCATAGAGTACAACATGTTGGCACTGGGAGCATGGTCCAACAGAGACAAGCCAATTAAAAGAAAAAAAGATCCTCCCATATATAGTACAATATTTCATAACTGTAAGAATAAACCAGCACACACAAAATGGACTTCTGCCACTTTAAATGTGTCAACTATTGGGTGGCTTCCATGAATAAAATCAGCCAAGCTTTAAAAATATATATTATTGTCACTAGAAACCATAAGGGAGCCATGGAAATGAGCTTTGCTGTTACAAACACAAGGAGTAGCAGTGGGCACCATTGCCTTAGGCAATATGCAACAGCAAAATGATGTGAAGCCTGAGGAGGACAAAGGTGAATACCCATTCCTCTTCTAGGTTGTCTAATAAATAAATGAGCAATGCTATTTACTGATGGAACCGTTGCATTTACCTTCTCTTAAATGCCAAAATAAGCTATGGTTGGTTCTCCTTTTATTGCCTCTATTATGGTCCAAACTGCTGGGGAGTTAGCACTTACTGATGTGAATGATTTTTACTACTGATGGCCACAGTGTTATTTTTCCTTTGTTTTTCTAAGATACAAGTGGATTCTACTGATAGATATTGGGGAAGGACTGAACCACCTCTATCCTGCAGTCCAGGAGAAAATATGTTTCTGAACTGACAAGGGTGGAAGAGGGCAAGAGAAGCTTCCTTGTATGAGACCCCTGAAGAACTTGGCTCTGAGAGGGTGGTCTCTTAAGAAGCAATATACTAGAGATGAAAGAATATTGGACTTGGAGTCACTGGGAACATGGGCTCTAATCTTGCTTCTGATCCTACCCGTATGGTGATGGGCAAATCATTCATGACCCAGCTTTACTTTCTTCATCTCTAAGGTGAGGAGAATAATACTGTTAGTTCTCTCTCACAGTTTTTTTTTCCCCTGAGGCTTGATAATAGAATGAAAAATTCAAAATTCAGAACAATAAGTATTTATTATCTATAAAGATATAAAAGGACACCTAGATGTCATAGAGGATAGAGTTTCTGGAGTCAGGAAAATCTGAGTTCAAATCCAACCCCAGACTCTTACTAATTGTGTGACC
The DNA here is from genome assembly GCF_037893015.1 of Macrotis lagotis. Lineage (NCBI taxonomy): Eukaryota > Metazoa > Chordata > Mammalia > Peramelemorphia > Peramelidae > Macrotis > Macrotis lagotis. Next base: position 414,031,678 of record NC_133666.1, read on the forward strand.
CTGGGCAAGTTAATTAACACAGTCTCAATTTTCTTATCTGTAAAATGAACTGAGGAAGGAAATGTTAACAACCCCCCAAAGTAGATCATAAAATGACTGAAGAACAACAAAAATATGAAGTATCTACTATGTGCCAGAACTTGAGTCATTAAATACTGCAGATCAAAGACAGAGAATAGTTCTTGACCTGAAAAAGTTCATATTCTATTGGAAGTGAGTTTGTGTATATAGGTGGGTGGAAGAGACACATAGCTTGTATAAAGATAAATAAAATAAATGTAAAATATGTAAATCTATTCAAAATAAATAGTCTTTCCACCTCCTTTTCTCTGCTTTGTAGATTCTCTAGGCTTAAATATTGTCTCCTACATGGAACCTCTCCTGATCACCAATTGATAGTGCTCTCATTCACTCCAAATTACATTGATTTACTTTGTATATATTTTGTACTTATCTAGGAATATGATGTTTTCTTCTAGTAGAATATAAATTTCTTGAAGGTAGGAGTTTTATTTTCAAATTTGTATCTTCATTATGTACAAGAATGTTCAGAAAACAGTAGTTGCTTAGTAAATGCTTGAATAGAAAGTTTATTGCAAAGCCAGGGAAGCCCTTTTACTTTTTTAAATCATATTTTCCCCCAATTATATGTCAAAACAATTTTAACATTCTCCCCTTTTCTGAAAAGGTGGCAATTTGATATAGGTTATACATGTAATATCATGTAAAGCATATTTTCATACCATAAGAGAAGAAACAGATCAAAAGGGAAAAAAAGCCATGAAAAAGAATAAAGTAAGTTTATAAAGTATGCTTGTTCTGCATTCAGAGTTCACCAATTCTTTATCTGGCTACAGATAGTATTTTCCTTCATGAGTCCTTGAGTTATTCAGAATTGGTTATCATACAATATTGTTGATATTTTTGTACAGTGCTTTCCTGGTTATGCTCATTTCACTTTGCATCAGTTCATACAAATCTTTCCAAGTTTTTCTGAAATCTACCTGCTCAACATTTCTATAGCAAAATAATATTCCATCACATTCATATAATGCAGCTTGTCCAATTATTCCCTAATTGATGGGATCCCCTAAATTTATAATATTTTGGTACCACAGAAAAGGCTGCTAAAATATCTTTGCACATGTATGTTGTTTTCAGGGAAGCCCTTTTAATTGGTTGATCAGAAAATACTTCTTATTCAATTGTCCTTGTAGAGACTAAAGGACTTTCACAAGAAAGAAGGAGGAAAACCTTCTACATAGGTATAGGAATACTACTTATTAAAGACATGAAGTGAATTCTGGTCAGATTGGGGGAAATATTGAGTGTCTTGAGGGTTTAATGCATTATAGTCTAGAAAGACAAATTGGAGTAAGTCTTTACCACTTTACTTTAGGCATAATTCTGTAGAATATAGGGAATTGCTGAAAATATTTGAGAAGATTAAGGCTCAATTAAATAAAGTTGGGGAGAGAAGAGGTGCTGCTGCTGAATATTCACAGATTGAGATGAATCTTGGGAATCTCAAGGACAGAATGTTTGAAATTTCCCAACCTACTACCTCAGTCAGAGGGAATTGGTGTCATAAAGGTTAGAATATTGGTCTGGAATCAGGAAAACCTAAATTCAAATGTGACCTCACTTATTAGTAGTGCCCACAAGAGGCACAACAGAGCTCAGTTGCAAGTCAATGTCTCTTACCAAGTGCTGTCAGCACAGAGTTGTTCTGAGACGTTTAAGGAAGAGGAAATGATGAACCACTTGGAGACTAAGCATTATTATGGAGCTTTTTAGAAGGTCTGGTTGTAATTGGAAGGGAATCTCAGGGTATTTGGGAAGGGTGTGGCTAAACACATTTCCATGTGAAAGAATTCCTGATTTCACTTGGGTATTTCAGTACATATTTCTTTTAGGTTAACAGATCCTAGGAAGGTGGTCTAGGGAGCAATGTGTGTATCTTTGTTCCCCATTTTACTAGATATTGGATCTGAGGCTGGGTTAGTAGTGGAAAGGAATGTGAATGATGCTGCAGAGGTCCAAAGTGCATGGATTGTCAGCTGATTGGATATACAAGTGGAAGAAAGCATGAGGAATCAAGGGTAATCTAGGATCCCTATTGCATCTAAGCTTATAAGTAAACTCTTCCTTTGTGGCTTTTAAAGTCTTTCGTAGACAGATCCTGTCTTATCTTTCCAGTTTCATTATATATTTCCTCTTCTATTAATTTATGGTTCAGACAAACTGGCCTTTCCTCTTCCTTACACAACCTACACAAAAAAATTCTTATCTTCCATCTCCAGTCTTCATCCCTTTTTTTTTTCTTTTTTAGATTTTTCAAGGCAATGGGGTTAAGTGGCTTGTCCAAGGCCACAGGGCTAGGTAAGTATTAAGTGTCTGAGGTCTAATTTGAATTCAGGTACTCCTGACTCCAGGGCCAGTGCTCTATACACTGCGCCACCTGGCCACACTTCTTCATTCCTTTTTTACTAGCTATCCCCTATGCCTGGAATACTCCCTTCTTACTGGTCCTTCAAAAAAAACCCCAACAAAACTTTTATTTCCTTCAAGTTTCTGCTCAATATTACCTTCTACCTAATCTTTCCTGTAGGTAATGCCATTCTTTTCTTAACTGTATAGTATTTAGCTTTTTGTTGTTATTGTTCCTTGGTCATTTTCAGTTATGTCCCCTTCTTTGAGACCTGCTTTGGGGTTTCTTGACAAAGAAAGTGGAGTAGTTTGCCATTCCTTCTCCAGCTTATTTTATAGATAAGGAAACAGGTTTAAGTGACTTGCCCAGGATCACACAGCTAATAAGTGTCTGAAGTCAATTTTGAACTCCAGGTCCTGTACTCCATCCACTGTACCACCTATCTGCCTGAGTAGCTATCTTGTGTTTATTTTGTTTATCCCATTATACTTCTATACTTGTATATTATTTCACTTGATAGAATATAAGTTCCTCAAAGCAGTAATTATTTCATCTTTTGTCTTAATATCCCCATTATTTAGCACAGGACCTATTATGTAATGTATTGATATTCTTGCATTTTAGTACTATGCCTCCATATGATCTCTATATGACTGAGGTAGTAAGTTGGGAAAATTCAAACACTCTGTCCTTGAGATTCCCAAGATTCAACCCCATCTGTGATATTTATTGATTCCTTGACTGATTATAGTTATTTGGAGGTATATGAAATAAGACCTACCAGTGACATTCTAGGGCTTCTATATCTTTGTCCCATCAGCATAACAGATCATTCTATGGAGAGTAGAAGAGGAGGTGGGATTAGGGAGGTGGCAGAAAGCAGAATTGTGTAACTGAATATAGGGAGAAGAGTGATAGAAGATCAGAATTCATGTTAAAGACAAATCAGAATTATCCATCTGTTTAAGAATTCTCCATCCTGAAAATGTATTGAAATTCTTGAGTTTTAGTGCTATATCTCCAAAATTGAATTGGGAGGGATGAGAAAGGAATATTCATTGATTTTTCAGCATATTTCTATGTAGCCATATACACCTTTTATTTCTAAGAAGTCTCTATATTGACAAACATCATATATTAATATGCCAAATATGATCCTTTTTAGACAGAAGAGGCAAAGAAAGAGGAATTGGGGAAAAGAAGACATTAAAAATAGAAAGAATAAAGGAAAATGAAGAACTATGATCTAGTGAAGGCAAAAATATATCAACAGGACATTTTGAAAGGCATATCAGATAGTACCAGAAATAGAAACCTAGAAATGTCTTTCAGGATATCTAATTATGATGTAAACAATCTGTCTTCAGAATGTTGTATTATTATTATTGTTATAATAATATAAATATTACATAACATATAGGTAATATTATAGTATTGTTAGTCTTTTGATGATGAGCAATTTGGTGATATAGTGGAGAAAACCCTTACTTGGAGTCAGGAAGAACTTAATATAGCTCTGGTTTTGGGCAAGTCAGTTGATCTCTCTGTGCCTCAGTTCCTTATCTATAAGATTAACCCTTTGAGTTCTATATCTATGATATAATGAATGACTTTTTATAAGCACCCAGAGAGTAATTGGCTCAGTACAAGATTAATCAAAATAACATTATGAATTTATGTATTGCTCTTTACAAATTGTTTTCACACATATCAGCTCATTTAATCTTTACAGCAATCATTCAAACCAATCCATCAACAAGCATTCATTAATCATTTACTGTGCTAATTATTGGGGACAGAGTGGCAAAAATGAAACAGTCCCTGACCTCAAATAATTTACATTCTATTGGGGAAACAAGATTTACAGAAGAAATGCAAAATAAACTCATTTTGCCAATTTGAGGAGGGGAGTCTGTTGGACAAATGAAGAAAATTGTGGGCTGGGATAGAAAAGTGGCAGTGATGGAGATAGGCTGGGGGGATGGTGGAGGGATGATCTCATAAAGTGAACATGTTCCAGGATCATTAGCTACTTCACAGGACTGTTGTGAGGATCAAATGAAATGACATATGGGAATTTTGAGCAGCAGTTTGAATTCTTGTCTTCTGATGTCTGGTCCAATGCTGATAAAGACAGAGCCTGAGGTGGAAGACAGTCAGCAATTCCACCTTTAAGCACCCTTGGAAAAGATAGAGATAAGTCGCTCCTGGGAGTCCCAGCAAGCACTCACAAGAGATGGAATGTTCATCACTGATGATGTGCTGGGAACAAGCTGAGGCTATAAATGTGTGGGAGGAGAGGTTGTTATGGCTACTGTATTTTTTTTAACTGAACAATTTGTGATTATTTGGAGATTGAGAATGTTTGTTTTGTTTTGTTTTGTTTTAATTTGGAGAGGAGATAGTGATGGAGTTTGTTCACATGCCCAGGGAAGAGCTATGGCTTGGTAGGCATTGTAACATAATAGGAAAAGAAGTGGTCTTATAATGCTTATTTGTGGAAAAACCCTATCTTATCCTTTTCAGCTTCTGGAATAGTACAAGAGAAATTACAATATTTTACTTCCATACCTCAAGGGAATGTAAAGATCTAATGAAGCAAAGATATGCTAAATAAAATCATATTTAATCATGTATGTGCCATAAATGCAAAATATTGTTATGATTAGGTTAAGCAAAGCAGAGATGGGGCAGGACTGAAAAGTTATTGATGAATATAAGCCCAGCTTCTGGTCTAGAACAAGGTTGATAGAGAATAGGAAATAGTGGACACAATGGATAAAATACCATACCCAGAGTCAGGATGAGTCTGATCTCAGACACTAACCATAGAACCCTGGGCGAGTCTCTTCACCAACCCTGTATGCCTGAGTTTCCTCATTTATAAAATGACCTGGAAAATGACAAGGAAAAGACAAACCAGTATTTTTGCAAGGAAAACCCCCAAAGGGGTCATGAAGATTCAGGTGTGACTAAAAACCACTAAACAATAGAACATTCTCATAATGAGATGATCAGAATCACAAAAATGTATAAACTGATCATTTAAATTTAGTCTGCACTTTTAATATTTTCTCCATCATTTTCTTAAGTCTGGACAATCAAGAATTTGGCAAATAGAGTTCTAATTTGTAATGTTGCTGATTTTGGAGCTGTAAATGCTCTTGAAAGGGACTCTAGGATACCCCAGTATACATCCACCCTTCACCTGACAGATTTCTAAGACTTTGGGTCTCAATTATGTTGAGTGTGGCACCCCACTGATGACCTTTTTCCTTTGAATCACATCACTTAATAAAATATATAACATGAAAGATCTATTCTCCAACTATTTCTTTCCTTATCCCTCATTATTTTTACTTCTTCTGCCTCTCATCTTGCTTTCCCCCCCTCAAACATCTTACTAGCTACCTTCTCTTTTATTATTTTTCTCTTTAATCCACTAAATACAACAGTAAATGAAAGAAGAGCCACACACACACACACACACACACACACACACACACACACACACTCCTTCATGGATTTGGCTCCAGACTCCAGCATGGAGTTTTATGTTTTCAGACCTGCTGTGCTCTTCTACAGAAATTGTGTGAATGATATAGTGCCCAGGAGGGGAAAGGCAGCAGTGATCCTATGCCTTTAAGAGATCACTGAACAGCTGTCTTATGAACTATCAGTGGTCAGCTGGGAAACACTCAGTAACCGCTTACAGGTGGGGTGCTTGAGGCTAGCTTTTTATGAATGTTCTGTGACCATACAGACTCAGGGAAATACTGATAGCTCTTTGCTTAGGCTGGTGACTTAGCAATCATTCTAAGAGAAGCTAGGAACATATATATCTATATGGAATCAAATAGAACTAATTCAGACCTGTCCGGTTGAATACAGCATAATATTGAAAGGGAATGGTACTCACTAGCTATACAATGTCATTGGAAGGTCTATGCTTCATCCCATCTCCTATTTATACCTTTTGAAACTACATTCTGAGAGCTTTGTCAATCTTTGGATGCTCGTTTTAGGTAGCATCCCTTGAGATATCAGTCATTTCCACCTCAATGAGAAGGAAGGATCTAAGATCAAGTCTTGATTAGAAGGAGGGAAAGAGTAAAGAGTAAGGGTCTAAGATACATAGACATTGAAAGGAGAAAGTATGAAGACCGAGGTAGGAATCTGAAGAGAAAATTCTCCATCATCTGTATCTGCGTGTATCTGTGGAAATTCAAGTCTAAGAGTTCCCTCACAAAATCAGTTGAGCCAGATGGTAACTGTATGTGCTGATTTTTTCTGAGCTTGCTAGTAGAGTTCTACAAAACATGACCAGCAATTAAGTCGATGTGTTTGGCATAACATTGGATAGGCACTGGAACTGTGATTTTCATTGATGTTGGAAACTCTCAGACAAGGAAACTACCAATTTAACATCTTCTCTGTAACTAATATTTTTTACTGATTTACCCAGACTACTCAGAGGTAGAGTAACTTGTCCAGGATCACTCACCAATTATATATCAAAAGCAGATCTTGAACCTAGGTCTTCCCTTTTCTGAAGCTAGCTCTCTATTTATTATGCCAGCCTATTATTCTTAGAGTTTTCTACTGGTTATTTGTAATTCAGTGTGAAATGGAGGTTCTGAGTAGAGGTTTTCAGAGCTGGCAGAAATAAGATAGGAGGAGAGCAGGAGGAGCAGAGAGGGACCATTAGACAAAAGATAGAAACTGAGATATGGCCATTGATGCTTGGAGAAAAAGCTGGAGAAGAAGCTTTGAAGTCTAACCTTTCCTCCTTGGAGATTTTGCTGAGGTCCTGTTAGTTCTGACAGAGCCCTTTCTTCCTAAATCAATTTATGAATCTATTTGAAGAATCTGGGGACACATTGTCAGGCTTATCCTGGATGCAGTTAGAAATAGGGAGGGAACTGAGCCATAGGGGAGCCTAGAGGGATGATGAACTTGTGGGCATGAGCTCTGTTGAACAAGTGGCAAACCAAATGTTCTTTTTTTTCTTTTTAGAAAAAAAATCAGTGACCCTCCCTCTCATTCTATAAATCTTACTTCTGTCTTAAAGTGGAACACTGAGACTTGTTTGTTTGTTTGTTGCTTGTAAAGTGTTGGCATCAGACCCCTCTGGGAATAGCGAACTCCCGATTGCTCAGAGTGCACTGGCTTAGCAGTTGATTGTGTTTTGCAGAGCTCTATTTGCAAGCTTAGAAAATCACCACACACAGTTCACCATATGGCAAACCGATTTTGCTGAGGGGAATTGTGCTTAAATTTCCACAAGGAAAAAAAAACACTCGCAAAAAAATCTCCCCCCAAATCTCAATGTTTTTCCCCCACTGCCCTGGTTGCCATGACCACCAGTCTGAAATGCTTCACAGCACGGGTACCACTTATGGATATGGAAAAGAACTTTATTTAACATGCAACAAGGCTGAACTTTTGATAAAACAGGGGGGAAAACCTATTACAGATTAATTTGCTTTTGCAGACAAATTACATGAATATGTAAAATTTAATCAGGCAATATGTACACAAATATGCCAGTTAGGAGGATATTTTAAAAATGGCATTTCTCAGCCTAGGTGAAAAATTGCTCTGAACAGTCAAGTCATTTTGGTGTGGTGACAGTGAATTATATTCTCTACGGCTGGATGCAATGAACTCCTGTCCTTTCCCTCCCCTCTCTGGCTCCTAAACTCGCTAATATTTTTCACCTCAGAGCCTTCAAACTCTTCTGTCATGCTCATAGGAAACTTTGGCATTAGGGCTCCATTGTCAGCAGAATTAAGAAGATAAACTATGAACAGTTTTATTTATAAAGGGAGATTGTGGGAGGACATGATGACCAAAGTCCTCTTTGAGGTTCATAAGGGAAGCTGGGAATCTCCATTTTTGAATTGTTAAGGCAATGCTAAATATAATTCTCTAACAATTTCATTTATATACCTTTTTTCAATTCTAAAACACTGTTCCCATAACACTTTTCTCATAACATCCTGGTGAGGCAGATTGTCATGAGTTTTAGTATGCCCATTTTACAAAGGAGCAAACTGAGACTCAGTTTCCTCAGGTCCCCTGAGGTCACACAGCTAGTAAAATTATTAGGATCAGGATGTGAATCCAGTTCTAACTGCTAATCTAACAATATTTCTGCCATTCTGAATTATACATATTGCTTTGAACTTCCTCTTTATTGTCAGTCTTTCCCAGTATATCTTTCATTTTAATTTGGGGCCATATGTTGTTTTCAGACATCAACACTGTCAGGCCCACAAAATTGTTATTGTTTTTAAAATGAATATTGTTGAGCTTCTGGGAGTCTGGGTCTAGAACCAGAGAGTTGTTACTGGAGATTTGGTCCAAAGACCCTCTAGAGTTATTAGTAGAAATGTAAACCCTCAATGTGACAGAACTCACAAAGGCAAAATCCATCACCCTGTGTAATAGCTTTCTGTTCCTGCCCACACATTGTTCATTTTTTGAGCAATTGAGGAATTTGCTATAAGAACTCACACCTTGAAGGTAGATTTGTTACATCTAGTTGTTCCTTTTGTCACTTGCATTTTTCATAATTTAACACTTTTGTAATGCCTGCAATTAACACACCTAAAATTGAATCATCTCTGATATCTTCTCACTACAGGTAAGGTTTGTCTGGGCTGTTAGTGCAGCGTGTTTTAAGATAAGGAATCTGGTTTGAGAAGATCTGTTGGAGTAGAAAGAAGAACAATGGACATCATGAGAGCGAGCAGATAGGAGTTCTAACCCCAGGATGGACAATGATTTTTTCAATGACCTTCGATGATCAAATGAACTTCAATCCCTTCTCATCATTGAAGTTCTGTTTTTTTATTCATAGAATAAAGGAGTTGGAATAGGTGATGTCTAGGGTCTCTTCCAGTTCTAATGCTCTGGGATTCCTTTTAGACTGAAAGGATGTATAGTTCAGTTATTGCATCCTTTTTTTGACCCAATTTTAGGGTTTTCCTGATAGAGAGATATATATGAGTGGTTTGCCATTTCCTTTTCCAGCTCATTTACAGGAATTGAGGCAAACAAGATTAAATGACTTCCTCAGGTCAGTAAGTGTCAATGTCAGTTTTGAACTCATGAAGTGGGGTCTTCCTGATCCCAAGTCCAGTGCTCCATCCACTGAGTCACCCAGCTGTCCCTAAAGGACATATAGGATATAGCAAAGCCAGTGTCGTCCATTCCCTGTGGTGCCCCAGGATCCTATCTTGTCATAGCTATTGCTTAAACCTTAAATTCATACTGTGTTGCCGCCTTCTTAGCATTTAAGGGACTAATGTTCCTTCTTTTGACCAAAATAGGAAACAGAATCACCCTATTGCTCTGATGCTTCTTCCTCCTCTGTGACTCTAACATCTTTCTCTGTCATGGTAGACTAGTAATAGAAATATCAAGAGCAAGTGGTCAGTGGGATCTTCTGACTGAAACACAAATTAATGTGAAATTAAGGTCTCCTGGGAGGTAAGGAGACAGATAGCAAAAAACCATGAGCTGTACTAGGGAATATGTTTAATGGAGGGAAGGAGGTACAGAGGATTGAATGCTAGACTCAGTCAGAAAGAACTGAATTCAAATGTAGCTTCAAACACTTATTGACCATGAGATGCCAGGCAAAGCACTTATCTCAGTTTTCTAAGTATATACAGCATATACAGTGAAATCATCTTCTCCCCAAGGTTGTTTCAAGGATCAAATGAGAAAGTATTTGTAAACATTTAGCACAGAGGGTGAATTATGCCTGTCAGAGGAGTGTGTTTTGCAGTATAAACACAAGTATGCATCTTTTACATATGTGGAAAATGAGAGACTCAAAGAGGAAATCCAGATTCTCAAAGATCATCAGACTTTGCATTTAGAGTTGGAAGAAAACTTAGAAATAAAATAATTCAGTATTAGAAAAGAAATCATGGACTGAACTAAGTCTGAAGAACTGAATGACCCTGATCCACTAGGTTTCTGCTCTTATCACCTGAGTGATGTATATCACAAGCCATCCATATTTGCTATCCTGCAGGACTTTTGTTTTTAATCATCTTTAAACATTTTATAGAGCTTCCTCTTTCATTCTGGACATCAGATACCATTGGCGAATGATATTTTTACTACTAATCTGCTTTTTTTTTTTAACATTTTGCTTATCTATAATGTGTTGTAACTATAACTACTCTTATTGAACCATATGCCTGAAAGGCAAGGCCATGGGTTCCAGAATGTCTATTTAAAGAGTACTCAGGAGACTTCTGACTAAGATAGTGGAGAGAAGACAGGCACAGTTCTAAAATCTCCTGATCTTTCTCCATCTATCATATGAAATAAACCTCTTAACAGAAATCTGACCCACAAAACCGAGAAAGAAAAGGCAGGAGAAAGAACATCTATGTCAGGATTTGTCTCCAGCAGCAGCATTGGATGAATTCAGGCAGGTGATTCTGGGCTCAGAGGGAGGATCAGCCCTGGATCAGCCAGATTAGCAGCTGAATTGGAGTCTGGAGTCTGAGGGCCGGAGAACCAGACCTGCTGGATCAGCAGTGGGGCTATATGGCAGGGGCTTGAGTCAACAAGGGAACAGAGGCACTGGTGTTGGTGCTGTCACTCTAGAGCTTGCCGACAGGGCTGGGGTTAGAGTTCCGGTACAGGAGAGCTGCGGACATCATCTCTGGGCTCCTTTGGTCTGAGGAAATTAGAGTCCATGCCTCTATTACAGCTGAGGCCTCTTCCCAGAACAAACATTTGCAGACTACTTCTGCCTCAGGCCCAGGTGTGTGAGCAGAAGAACCAACCCAGCTGACAATGGAGAGAGAAATGATGTCAAGCCAGGGTAAAGAGCACCATTGATTGAAGGCAAAACAATTCAATAACTCCAACTCCTCCCTTCAAGCAAAGGGAGAAGGCCTCAATCAAGGTCACAGACACTCCAGAGAAAGCAACCAGCACCTCCTACTGGCCAGACAGAGAAATTCATTCAGTGAGTAAAGCCTTTAGTGATCACAAGCACCTGTGAACCAGCCCCTCTCCAACTCAAGGTCTTAGCAAAATGAAGAAGAGTCAGCAGAAAGGTGGATCCATAGAAAAATTCTTGGAAGAGAAAGACCCTAACTCAGAAAGACCTAGAACCTCTGAGGAGAATACGATCTGGTCTTCAACACAGAAAGTCTTCCTTGAAGAAATAAGGAAGGAGCTTAAAAATCAACTGGAAAATTTAGGAGAGACAATTAATACCTTGCAACAAGAAAACAGATCCTTAGAAAATACAATTGGAAAAATACAAAATGAGAATAAATCTCTCAGATCCTCAATTGGACAAATACAAAATGAGAATAAATCTCTCAGATCCTCAACTGGACAAATACAAAATGAGAATAATTCTCTCAAAACCTCAATTTGGGGCAGCTAGGTGGCGCATTGAATAGAGCACTGGCCCTGGAGTCAGGAGTACCTCAGTTCACATCCAGCCTCAGACACTTAATAATTACCTAGCTGTGTGGCCTTGGGCAAGCCACTTAACCCCATTGCCTGGCAAAAAGGCTAAAAAAACCCCACCTCAATTGGTCAAATGGAAAGCTCTTTCAAAAGTAGAATTGACCAATTGGAAAAGGAATTGCAAAAGGTTAATGAAGAAAACTCCTCCCCCCAAAAAAGAAAGGAGTCTGCAGAAACTAATGACTCCATGAGACAGCAAGAGTCAGTTAAACAAAATTGAGAAATAGAAAAAATAGAAGAAAATGTAAAATACCTCATCAACAAAACCACTGACCTTGAGAATAGATTGAGGAGGGGCAACCTGAGAATTATAGGACTTCCTGAAAACATTGAAGAGAAAAAAAAGCCTGGACTTAATATTACAGGATCTAGTGATGGAAAATTGCCTTGATATCATGGAATCGGAGGAGAAAGTAATTATTGAAAGAATACATCGATCCCCTCCAGAAAAAGATCCTAAAATGAAAACACCAAGGAATGTTGTGGCCAAATTCCAGAAGTATCAGATAAAAGAGAAAATCTTGCAGGCAGCCAGAAAGAGACAATTTAAATATCAAGGAGACACAGTAAGGATGACGCAGGACCTGGCTGCATCAACATTAAGGGACTGAAGGGCCTGGAACAAGATATTTTGAAGAGCAAGGGAGCTTGGAATGCAGCCAAGAATCTACTTTCCCGCAAAGCTGAGCCTTTTCTTCCAGGGAAAAAGATGGACATTTAACGAAATGGAAGAATTCCAAAAATTCCTGATGAAAAGATCAGAGCTAAATAGAAAATTTGGACATCAAACAGGAGGTTCAAGAGACACATGAGGGATGGCTAGGTGGCGCAGTGGATAAAGCACCGGCCCTGGAGTCAGGAGTACCTGGGTTCAAATCTGGTCTCAGACACTTAATAATTACCTAGCCATGTGGCCTTGGGCAAGCCACTTAACCCTATTGCCTTGCAAAAACCTAAAAAAAAAAAGAGACACATGAAAAGGTTAAAAAAAAAGTCAGTAAAAGGAAAAAAAATGCTATCCAGTAAGTTGAAACTGGCTATATCCCAGCATGGGGAAAAAGATTCTTATAAATCTTGAGAACTGTAACTCTAACAGAGAGAATATACCTAGCCAGAAATGATAGACATTCATGATCTATCCATGAGACTGCTATCTAATGGGATGTAACTGGCTTTAATCCCACTTGGGAGAAAGAATCTAATAACTCTCAAGAATTTTAACTCTATTAGAAAGAATATACTGAACTAGAAGTGACAGACACCCAGAATTTTCTATGACTCAGATAGAATGATCTAAAAAACACAACCTCCTTAAAAAGGGGGACAAGAAAGAGACAGGAGGAGGGAGGGGACTGAATGGGGTAAATCTCATGACAATAAGAGCTACAAAATATCTATGGTAATAGAGGGGAAGAAGGAAGCAGATGAGAAACCCCTGAATCTTCTTCTCATCAGACTTGGCTTAAAGTCAACCTACACATACTCAGTGAACTTATAAAACATCTAACCTTTCAAGTATTAAAAGAGGAAAAGGGGAGGGGGGGATGGAGAAAGGGAAGGGGAGTGGGGGAAAAAAGGGGAACTAACAAAAGGAAGGGAAGGGAAAAGGGAAAAAAGGAAAGGGGAAAGAAAGGGGAGGGGTGATATAGGAGGGCAAACACACTGAAGGGAGTGGTATTCAGAAACAAAATACTGGGGAATATGGATAAAAGGGGAAAGGGGGAAAATACAAACAAAGGGAAGAGAGCATGGAGTGCAATAAAGAATTAGTAATCAGGGCGCCTAGGTGGCACAGTGGATAGAGCACTGACCTTGGAGTCAGGAGTACCTGAGTTCAAATGTGGCTTCAGACACTTAATAATTACCTAGCCATAACCCCATTGCCTTGCAAAAAAAACCTTAAAAAAAGAATTAGTAATCATAACTTTGAATGTGAATGAGATGAACTCTCCCTTAAAACGTAAGCAAATAGCAGAGTGGATTAAAAATCAGAATCCTACAATATGCTGCTTACAAGAAATTCATTTGAAGCAGAGAGATACATAAAGAGTAAGGTAAAAGGTTGGAGCAAAATATATTTTGCTTCAGCTGAAGTGAGGAAAAGCAGGGGTAGCAATCTTTAATCAGACAAAGCAGTAGCAAAAATAGATAGCATTAAAAGAGATAAGAAAGGAAACTTTATCCTCCTAAAATGTACCATAGACAATAGTTATTTCAATACTGAATATATATGCACCCAGTGGGACAGCATCCAAATCCTTAGAGGAGAAGCTGAAAGAACTACAGGAAGACATAGACCCCATAAGTCTACTAGTGGGAGACCTCAACCTCCCACTCTTAGATCTAGATAAATTGAATCATAAAATAAACAAGAAAGAATTTAAGGAGGTAAATAGATTATTAGAAAAATTAGATATGGTAGACTTATGGAAGAAACTGAATGGGCATAGAAAGGAATATTCCTTTTTCTCTGCAGTACCTGGAACTTATACAAAAGTTGACCATGTACTAGGACATAAAAACCTAATGATCAACTGAAGAAAGGCAGAAATAGTGAACACATCTTTCTTTTTTTTAGGGTTTTTTTTGGAAGGCAAATGTGGTTAAGTGGCTTGCCCAAGGCCACACAGCTAGGTAATTATTAAGTGTCTGAGACCAGATTTGAACCCAGGTACTCCTGACTCCAAGGCTGGTGCTTTATCCACTACACCACCTAGCCACCCAAGAACACATCTTTCTCAGATCACAATGCAATAAAAGTCATATGCAATATTGGGCCAAGGAGATATAGACCCAGAACAAATTGGAAACTGAATAACCTCAATTTAAAAAATGATTGGACCAAAAAACAAATTATAGAAAGAATCATTTTATCCTAGATAATGATAATAATGAAACAGCATACCAAAACCTATGGGATTCATTCAAAGCGACTCTCAGGGGATATATTATAGCTTTAAATGCTTACATGAGTAAATTGGAGAAAGAGGAAATCAATGAACTAAACATGCAACTAAAAAAAATAGAGAAAGAACAAATCAAAAATCCCCAATTAAATAACAAATTAGAAATTCTAAATATTAAAGGAGAAATTAAGAAAATGGAAAGCAAAAATATTGAATTGAGATGATTGAATTGGGATGATTATAGTAATCTACTGTTTGATAAACCCAAAGAGTCCATCCATTGGGATAAAAACTCCCTCTTTGATAAAAACTGCTGGGATAATTGGAAGTTAGTATGGAAGAAACTTAGATTAAACCAACACCTAAAACCCTTTACCAAGATAAGATCCAAGTGGTTACAGGACTTAGACATAAAAAACAATAGTATAAGCAAATTAGAAGATCAAGGACTAGTTTACCTGTCAGATCTATGGAAAGGGGAGCAGTTTATGACTGAGGAAAAGTTGGAGACCATCACCAAAAACCAATTAGATGATTTCAATTACATTAAATTAAAAAGCTTTTGTACATATAAAACCACTGTAACCAAGATCAAAAGAAATTTAGTAAATTGGGAATCTTTACAATGAATGATTCTGATAAAGGACTCATTTCTAAAATATATAGAGAACTGAGTCATATTTTCAAAACATAAAGCCATTCCACAATTGAGAAATGGTCAAAGGATATGCAAAGGCAATTTACAGATGAGGAGATCAAAGCAATCCATAGCTATATGAAAAAATGCCCTAAATCATTAATTATTAGAGAAATGTAAGTTAAAGCTTCTCTGAAGTACCACCTCACACCTCTAAGATAGGCCAATATGACCAGAAGGTATAATGATCATTGTTGGAAAGGTTGTGGGAAATCTGGGACACTATTACACTGTTGGTGGAGCTGTGAACTCATCCAATCCTTCTGGAGAGCTATTTGGAACTATGGCCAAAGGGCAACAAAAATGTGCATACTCTTTGACCCAGCAATATCACTACTGGGTATATATCCTGAAGAGATGATGAAAAAGGGTAAAAACACTTGTACAAAAATATTTATAGCAGCCCTGTTTGTGGTGGCAAAGAATTGGAAATCAGGTAAATGTCCTTCAATTGGGAAAATGGCTTAGGAAACTGTGGTATATGTATGTCATGGAACACTATTGTTCTATTAGAAACCAGGAGGGATGGGATTTTAGGGAAGCCTGGAGTGGATTTGCATGAACTGATGCTGAGTGAAATGAGCAGAACCAGAAAAACACTGTGCACCCTAACAGCAACATGGGAGTGATGTTCAACCTTGAAGGACTTGCTCATTCCATCAGTGCAACAATTGGGAACAATTTTGGGCTGTCTGCAAAGGAGAGTGCCATCTGTATCCAGATAAGGAGCTGTGGAGTTTGAACAAAGTTCAAGGACTATTCCTTTTAATTTAGAAAAACACAGATCTCTTATTGTCTGATCTTGTTACCTCTCAGAGTTTTTTCTCTTCTTTAAGGATATGATTTCTCTCTCATCACAGGATTAAGGTACAGCATGGAAACAAAGTAAAGACTGACAGATTGCTTTCTGTGGGGTGGTGGGGGGAGGGAAGTAAGATGGGGGAAAATTGTAAAACTCAAATAATATCTTTAATAAGAATAAATTTTAAAAAAATAAAAAATAAAATAAATTGTAGACAAAAAAAAATAGAGTACTCAGAACAATTTTTATCTCTATTTTCCACCAGCTATACTAGTTTTGTTCCTTTCTGGCACTTTCAGTCATAGTGGCTACCTTCTATAACCTTCCCCCTGCCCCAACATTTTTATGAATTGACTTCTTCCAATAAGCTCCTTAAGGGCAAAAGTTTTCTTAGTTTTTATTTATATTTGAATCCTTAACACTTTGCATAGTGTATATCTGGTAGATGCTTAGTATATGTTATCCCCACTATGCATGCTTCCATTATCCGTTAGATAATTCTCAATTTTAGGTTTTCAGATGCAGGTTGTTCCAGCATTATGAACAATGAATTTGGGTTTAAAAACGCAGATCAGACACTTACTAGATGAATGAACTTGGAAAATGTAATTTAATTTCTCTGTGCCTCTGTTTATTCCTCACTTCATAATCTAAATCTTATTATTCTATGATTCACAGACATAATATTGTTGGAAGAATTTCTGGTGATATAATGGACCTTTGTAACATTGAGAAGCTTTTGGTTATTAAAAGAACTCAATTCCCTGTCTATTTGATATCTCTGTCCAAGATACATTTTTTGAGAATATCTAGTCTGAATGTTTAGGTATTACCTAGGTTAGAACCTGAGTAGTTTTCTTTTATGTATTTATAATGACCTTACCCTTAGTCTATAAAAATAATTAATTAACATTAAGAGTTTGGAAATTTTCTAGGGGAATTTTATATATTTAATAAACAGATTTTAAAAAAAGTGTCATAATTCAATAAGAATAGCCCATAATCAGTTGAAATTTATTTCTACATAGTTTTGTGTGGCATATTGTTTGAGTCATGACAGTTATTGACACCTATAAACTGAACTTAGAGGCAGACCATTGAGTTGTCTTATAATAATGTCTTAAACCAAGAGTGTCAAAAATAATGAATCATGTGAAAGTATTTTTCCTAATAAAATTTAAAATTTAGATAGTTAGTAGTAGCAGTGAAGGAGTAAAAGAGATGATAACTGGTCCTGTAGTCAGAAAGACTTGAGTCTCAGGTCTCAGTCTCAGATACTTACTAACTGTGTGACTCAGGGCAAATCACTTAACCACTGTCTGCCTCAGTTTCTTCATGTATAAAATGAGAATTATATGGGTGACTAACTATAAAAGTTGTTGTGAAAATAAAATGAGAAAATATTTGTATAGCACTTTTCAAGTTTTTAAATGCTAAATAAATGATAGCACAGCTATTTTTTGGAGCTGACTGAGTGCTGAGTTCATACCCTTCCACATCTTGGACAAGTCACTTAATCTTTTTCAGTCTTAGTTTACTAATCTTTAGAATGGGGATAACCTACCTCAGACTATTGTTACAAGTTCAAGTCAGTTAATATGAGTAAATTTCATTGTAAAACTTAAAGAGTTATATAAATACTATCATTGTTAGTTTTAATAAAAAGAATTTATTTTATTACCATGTCACCTTTTCAAATTAATTTTTGATTATATTTTAAAATGTAGTATAGACATATAATTCATAAACATATATGTATATATATACACATACATGCAGTTCTATATATGTATATATAGAACTTAATGCCTGCCTCAGTTTCTTCATCTATAAAATGAGAAGTGGGCTTCTTGGATTTAACTACATGTATATGAAAAAATAAAGGTAACTTAGTTGCCTAAAGACTCAGTATGAGTTACAATGGGCTGCAATTCCAGTATCCCTCTTCCTTTTTATAGGTCTTGTATCCAACATGATAGTTCTATTCTACCCTGGACTAATCAAAATAATGGGCTCAGCTTTATACATTGCACTTTTAGGAGTATCATTGTCAATTTGAATATATCCAAAGAAGATTGCTCAAGAATTTATTCAGAAACTATATTATATAAAGAATTATAGAAGGAGAGGGTGTTTAGTCTGAAGATTTAGTAGATATTAGATTTGTTTTCAAACAATTGAAGAACTGTCATGTGCAGAAGGATTAGATTTGTTTTGAATAGCTCCATAAATTAGAGCTGGAACCAATGAATCAATGTTCCTATGAAGTAGATTTTGGTCTAATGCAAGGAAAAACTTTCTAATAATTAGAGCTACTTGAAAACAGAATGAGTTAGCTTGTGATTTAGTGCATTGTAGGATAAGTTAATGCAAAAATGGGTGATCTGCTGTGCTCAAAGAATTTGTCACACCTGCAAATCTTTTGAGAGGTTGTACTCCCAGCATTTTCCAAAGGTTTGGTCAGGAGAAAATTTGGTGGAGAATATTTCAGAATATTTCACTAATTTTGGTGTGAGAAAAAAGTGTTAATTGGGGATTATAAAACGCTTGAACTGCTAGAGGAAATTATTGATTGAGTACCAACACACAAGTACATAAAATCAACTCTTATATAACTAATATCGAGATCAGATATTAGGCATACAAAAATCCCCAAAAGGAGAATCAAATGATTTCTGAATAGTAATACATATGCAAGCTGCAGATGTGTGGCCACGAGAGAGGATTCAAAGCCTTCAAGTTTTCTACTGTGTCTTCTATACATAAAGGAGAGAAGTGGAATGCTCTAGGTTCAATAGTAGGAGAGAGAGAGGGAGGGAAAGATATTAGCTTCCTATTTCCATTGTCTACCAGGAAAAAAAGAGAGAAAAGTCCCATAGAGTCCATGGAAGAATTGTGTTCACTTTGTCTTTTCAGCAAAATGAAAGAATTCTAAATGAGAGAGTAGAACCACCAGCTTCTGCTCTTCTCCATAACTGCAAATAAATACATCAGGATTGAGAAAATCTGCATTTTAAATATTCTCTCTCCATCTATTCCTCCTATTCCCATGAGGTTACCTAAGAGTTCCTATTGTACTGTACAAGATGAATCACAGTGAAAGCATTTGTCAAGAATGTTTCTATTCATCAAGAATGAAAGTCAGAGGTTCAAAGCCAAGCAGATAGCATGTTAGTTTTGACCATAAATGATGCCCATTAGCAATGGCGGTGTTAATTCCCATGATCAGACAGCTTCCCCAAAACCAGTCTTTGGGTTCTGGGAGGAAATATGGTTACAGGTTTGAGAGGAAAAGGCCATTGATGTAGACCATTGAGAGTCAGGTTTGGATGTACTGTCTTGTTACTAGAATACCGTGGAGTCTTGCTGATATAGGAGGGAAACCAGAAGTCTTGTTTCCTATCAAATCAGGTCATGGGCTAAAACAGTGTTGGAAAAGGCAGTGAGAAGTATATCTTTGCACAACATTCCCCTCCCTATAATAAACAAAATGTGCAAATCATGCCATCATAATAGCAAGACATGGTTCTCTTTGATAACAAAGAACAACTAATACTACTCAATTCCCATTAAGTGACTAGAAGGTAATCACTTCTACTTTCTAAGTTTTGCAAGATCTGAAAGTCAGTCTTCCCTCCATTGTTGTTTTTTTTCCCCAGGGAACATATGAGTTTTGAAACAAGAGGATCTTGCCCTATTTGTAGAAAGTGATATCCATCTAGTCTACATGATTAACTGGGAATTTTAATTGAAATTCCAAGTTAGACAGGGCAGGAACTAAACAGCACCACTCCTAAAATTAGATGTCTCAAGTATAAGTAAATAAAACTAATAAAACTTAACTAGAAATTCTTCCATGGTTAAGATGACCTGAATTTTTGAGGTCTCTGCTAAATTTTGCAAGTTCCAGTCTTCTAAGTCAAGACCTGTTGCTCAGGCAAAGTGGCAGCCATACTAAAATTTTCTTAGGAGTTTGAAAGAGAGATTAGGACAGAAAGATTAAAGATTATCTAATCCAATCTTCTCATTTTGCAGGTGAAGAAAATGACGGGCAGGATGATGATGTAACTTTTGAGGACCACAAAGCAATGACACAGGAGCCTGCACTTGAATCCAGATTTCTTGATTGTGAACACAATAGCTTTCCTTCCTCTCTAATTTGATAACTAGAAATTTAAATGTCAATGTCTGAACCCAGATAAAGTAGCATACTGTTCTTGCTTATTGATGCCCTTTCCCTTTCTACATTTCCATCTTTAAATATTGCAGAATCACAAAATTGAAATAGGGACCTCAAAGTGTCTAGTCAAATCCATTCCTGAATAAGAAGAATCCCTTTTTGTTGTGTTCAGTTGTTTTTCAGTCATGTCTGATTCTTGGTGACTCCATTTGGGGTTTTCTTGATGAAGATTTTGCAATGGTTTGCCATTTTCTTCTCCAACTCATTTTATAGTTGAAGAAACTGAGACAAACAAGGTTAAATGATTTTCCCAGGGTCACACAGCTAGTGTCTTAGATTTAAATTTCCTAAATTTAAACCCAGGGCTTTCTCCAAGTCATTGCTCCTCTTGGCTATCTAACCTTTGCACCTTGAAGAATTTCCATGTGGTTTTGTTATCTGAAAACAAGTGGGAGAGGATTCTGGGAAAATAGCAGAATAAATCAGAAAACTTTCTGCTCTTCAAATTTCCTCCACAAAAAAAGACAGAGAGGGGTGGCTAGTGGCACAGTAGATAGAGCACCAGCCCTGGAGTCAGGAGTACCTGAGTTCAAATTTGACCTCAGACACTTAATAATTACCAAGCTGTGTGGCCTTGGGCAAGGCACTTAATCCATTTGCCTTATAAAAACCTAAAAAAAAAAGACAGAGGGTATGTAGAGCAGCCGAAATAAACAAAAGTTAGGGTTGTTCTCTAAAACAGTTGTTCTCCTAAAACAACTTGAAAAGACTCCCAAAAAAGACCCATCTCCAGGGGCTGAGATTCTGTCTAACTGCAAATACCTCTAGGCTGATTTTGCAGGATTAGCAAACAAGCCTGGAGGACAGCTGGGTTAGGAATCAACATTAGCCTTATCTTAAAGATAGTGAGTGGGGGTCTGTTGGCTGAGTTGGAGAAAACTGAAGGACCTTCCACTATTGAAGGAATAACAAGTCCTGTTTTGCTCACCAGATGTTTCTTGGGCTGAGGTTTCAGAGCTAGTACATACCTGGTGGTGCAGCAGCAGTAGCTGCTGGCTGTGGGCACTTGTAGGATACCCAAGTACCTGTTTCATTTCTGGGGCAAAGAAGATAGTTATAGTTTGCAGTCACCAAAGTGATCACAAGGAGCAAGAGCATCTGAAGGACAGTGTGACTAGGGACCCTAGCCATGAATGTCTTAGGAGTGAAGAAAAGAGCCCAAGATTGAGTCCTTAGAGAGATCTCAGAAAATAAGAGTAAGAATGACCTGAGATGGGGTAATATTCCACATTCCTCAGAACTATAACTTGATTATACCAATAGTTGCCATAAACAAAATTAAAATTAAAATTAAAATGAGTAAGCAAAGTAGAAAAACCTAACTATAGATAAGTATTACTGGGA